>NC_048575.1:37663029-37783029 GCF_013265735.2 Oncorhynchus mykiss | reverse complement strand
CTTTTTGACTCCCTTTGAATGTGGCAGGCGCTCACATTTCTCATAGATCTCAAGCACGCTTCCCTGGGATTTTATATTAACTCAACCGTGGTCTCCCTCAGTGTCAGCAAGCTACTCGCTAGCTAAACCCTACTTATTATTCAGTTCCAGTGACAAAACGGTAGCAGTTGTTCAGAGCTCCGCTCCATTTTGGTACAGTATTTATCGTCTGCCTCACAAATGGCACCTATTCCTTTTATAGGGGCTCTGGTCAAAATTAATACACTAGGGAATAGGGTGACATTTGAGATGCACATACAAGTTCCCTGGTCCATTCATCTCACTCTGTCCAGTGTCGAACTCCTCAGACATAATAGTTCTTTATTTCTACTATCTACTATAGTTCTTTATTTCCTGCTCCGGAGGTATTTCGGGAGCATTGACTGGGATTTTTTTTTTTTGCATCAATTCGTCAATGTTAATGGAATTTGCCAGCTGAGCCAGTGCTTGGTCTAACCTCTGTCACTTCAGATATGCCACCACTTAGGATTCAACAGCAAAGCCATTCAGGTCCACCACCATCACTGCAGTACTCCAGTCAATTTCTTTACTAAATGTTGAGCTACCTTAAGTTGCAAATGGAACTCAAAAAGTTCTGGGACACTGTAAAGTCCATGGAGAATAAGAACACCTCCTCCCAGCTGCCCACTGCACTGAAGATAGGAAACACTGTCACCACTGATAAATCCACCATAATTGAGAATTTCAATAAGCATTTTTCTACGGCTGGCCATGCTTTCCACCTGGCTACTCCTACCTCTGTCAACAGCACTGTACCCCCAACAGCAACTCGCCCAAGCCTTCCCCATTTCTCCTTCTCCCAAATACAGTCAGCTGATGTTCTGAAAGAGCTGCAAAATCTGGACCCCTACAAATCAGCCGGGCTAGACAATCTGGACCCTTTCTTTCTAAAAATTATCTGCCGAAATTGTTGCCACCCCTATTTACTAGCCTGTTCAACCTCTCTTTCGTGTCGTCTGAGATTCCCAAAGATTGGAAAGCAGCTGCGGTCATCCCCCTCTTCAAGTCAGCTGATGTTCTGAAAGAGCTGCAAAATCTGGACCCCTACAAATCAGCCGGGCTAGACAATCTGGACCCTTTCTTTCTAAAAATTATCTGCCGAAATTGTTGCCACCCCTATTTACTAGCCTGTTCAACCTCTCTTTCGTGTCGTCTGAGATTCCCAAAGATTGGAAAGCAGCTGCGGTCATCCCCCTCTTCAAGTCAGCTGATGTTCTGAAAGAGCTGCAAAATCTGGACCCCTACAAATCAGCCGGGCTAGACAATCTGGACCCTTTCTTTCTAAAAATTATCTGCCGAAATTGTTGCCACCCCTATTTACTAGCCTGTTCAACCTCTCTTTCGTGTCGTCTGAGATTCCCAAAGATTGGAAAGCAGCTGCGGTCATCCCCCTCTTCAAGTCAGCTGATGTTCTGAAAGAGCTGCAAAATCTGGACCCCTACAAATCAGCCGGGCTAGACAATCTGGACCCTTTCTTTCTAAAAATTATCTGCCGAAATTGTTGCCACCCCTATTTACTAGCCTGTTCAACCTCTCTTTCGTGTCGTCTGAGATTCCCAAAGATTGGAAAGCAGCTGCGGTCATCCCCCTCTTCAAAGGGGGGGGACACTCTTGACCCAAACTGCTACAGACCTATATCTATCCTACCATGCCTTTCTAAGGTCTTCGAAAGCCAAGTCAACAAACAGATTACCGACCATTTCGAATCTCACCATACCTTCTCTGCTATGCAATCTGGTTTCAGAGCTGGTCATGGGTGCACCTCATCCACGCTCAAGGTCCTAAACGATATCTTAACCGCCATCGATAAGAAACATTACTGTGCAGCCGTATTCATTGATCTGGCCAAGGCTTTCGACTCTGTCAATCACCACATCCTCATCGGCAGACTCGACAGCCTTGGTTTCTCAAATGATTGCCTCGCCTGGTTCACCAACTACTTCTCTGATAGAGTTCAGTGTGTCAAATCGGAGGGTCTGTTGTCCGGACCTCTGGCAGTCTCTATGGGGGTGCCACAGGGTTCAATTCTTGGACCGACTCTCTTCTCTGTATACATCAATGAGGTCGCTCTTGCTGCTGGTGAGTCTCTGATCCACCTCTACGCAGACGACACCATTCTGTATACTTCCGGCCCTTCTTTGGACACTGTGTTAACAACCCTCCAGGCAAGCTTCAATGCCATACAACTCTCCTTCCGTGGCCTCCAATTGCTCTTAAATACAAGTAAAACTAAATGCATGCTCTTCAACCGATCGCTACCTGCACCTACCCGCCTGTCCAACATCACTACTCTGGACGGCTCTGACTTAGAATACGTGGACAAGTACAAATACTTAGGTGTCTGGTTAGACTGTAAACTCTCCTTCCAGACCCATATCAAACATCTCCAATCCAAAGTTAAATCTAGAATTGGCTTCCTATTTCGCAACAAAGCATCCTTCACTCATGCTGCCAAACATACCCTTGTAAAACTGACCATCCTACCAATCCTCGACTTTGGCGATGTCATTTACAAAATAGCCTCCAATACCCTACTCAACAAATTGGATGCAGTCTATCACAGTGCAATCCGTTTTGTCACCAAAGCCCCATATACTACCCACCATTGCGACCTGTACACTCTCGTTGGCTGGCCCTCGCTTCATACTCGTCGCCAAACCCACTGGCTCCATGTCATCTACAAGACCCTGCTAGGTAAAGTCCCCCCTTATCTCAGCTCGCTGGTCACCATAGCATCTCCCACCTGTAGCACACGCTCCAGCAGGTATATCTCTCTAGTCACCCCCAAAACCAATTATTTCTTTGGCCGCCTCTCTTTCCAGTTCTCTGCTGCCAATGACTGGAACGAACTACAAAAATCTCTGAAACTGGAAGCACTTATCTCCCTCACTAGCTTTAAGCACCAACTGTCAGAGCAGCTCACAGATTACTGCACCTGTACATAGCCCACCTATAATTTAGCCCAAACAACTACCTCTTTCCCAACTGTATTTTATTTATTTATTTATTTTGCTCCTTTGCACCCCGTTATTTTTATTTCTACTTTGCACATTCTTCCATTGCAAAACTACCATTCCAGTGTTTTACTCGCTATATTGTATTTACCTTGCCACCATGGCCTTTTTTGCCTTTACCTCCCTTCTCACCTCATTTGCTCACATTGTATATAGACTTGTTTATACTGTATTATTTTACTCAATTTGTTTTACTCCATGTGTAACTCTGTGTCGTTGTATCTGTCGAACTGCTTTGCTTTATCTTGGCCAGGTCGCAATTGTAAATGAGAACTTGTTCTCAACTTGCCTACCTGGTTAAATAAAGGTAAAATAAAAAAATAAAAAATATAGTGCACTACTTTTGACTAGGTCACATACTGTAGGGCTCTGGTCAAAAGTAGGGCACTATGTAGGGAATAGATTGCCCCTACAGGAGAAATCGCACTGAATGACGGTCTGCCTTTATCTGACATTCGTTCAGAGTTCGTTTGACGCAGTTTGTTTTCAGGGAACACCTGCTGGTAGGCGTCGGACTGCCAACATTTTCTGCCGTTTCAACATTGGTTTGCACTCGGTTAGCAAATTACAGTGAGCATAACTTGTTGTTGTTTTGGCGGTAGAATGAATATAGGGTTCAAGTTTAGGCTGTCGGCTTTAATTTCAGGGTATTTTCATCCATATCGGGTGAACAGTTTAGACAGCACTTTTTGTACATAGTCCCCCCATTTTAGGGGACCAAAAGTATTGGGACATTCACTTGTGTATAAAAGTATTTGGTCATATATTCATAGCACACAATGACTCGGCAACATCAAGCTTGGAACACTACACATTTGTTGGATGCTTTTGCTGTTCGTTTTGGTTGTGTTTCAGATAATGTGCCCAATAGAAATGAATGATAAATAATGTATTTTTTTTATTTCGGAGTCACTTCTATTGTAAATAACAATCAAATATGTTTCTAAACACTTCTACATAAATTCAAAAAGCACAGCATTTACTGTGCTGATGATTGGCTGAGAGAAATCGATGATGAAAAGGTTGTGGGGGCTGTTTTGTTAAACTTTAGTGCGGCTTTTGACATTATTGATCATAGTCTGTTATGGCTGTACACCCCCTACTATATTATGGATAGAGTTACCTGTCTAACAGAACACAGAGTGTGTTCTTTAATGCACCGAGCTGTCTGTCTAAACTACTGGCACACAGCTCGGACAACCATGCATATCATACAAAACATGCCACAAAAGGTCTCTTCACAGTCCCCAAGTCAAGAACAGACTATGGGAGGCGCACAGTACTACATAGAGCCATGACTATATGGAACTCTATTCCACATCATGTAACTCATGCCAGCAGTAAAATGCAGATTTAAAAAACAGATTAAATCAATTGTGCAAGTTCTCCCACTTAAAAAGATGAGAGGCCTGTAATTTTCATCATAGGTACACTTCAACTATGACAGACAAAATGAGAAAAAAAATTCCAGAAAATCACATTGTAGTATTTGTAATGAATTTATTTGCAAATTATGGTGGAAAATAAGTATTTGGTCAATAACAAAAGTTTATCTGAATACTTTGTTATATACCGTTTGTTGGCAATGACAGAGGTCAAACGTTTTCTGTAAGTCTTCACAAGGTTTTCACACACTGTTGCTGGTATTTTGGCCCATTCCTCCATGCAGATCTCCTCTAGAGCAGTGATGTTTTGGGGCTGTTGCTGGGCAACACGGACTTTCAACTCCCTCCAAAGATTTTCTCTGGGGTTGAGATCTGGAGACTGGCTAGGCCACTCCAGGACCTTGAAATGCTTCTTAAGAAGCAACTCCTTCGTTGCCCGGGCGGTGTGTTTGGGATCATTGTCATGCTGAAAGACCCAGCCATGTTTCATCTTCAATGCCCTTGCTGATGGAAGGAGGTTTTCACTCAAAATCTCATGATACATGGCCCCATTCATTCTTTCCTTTACACAGATCAGTCATCCTGGTCCCTTTGCAGAAAAACAGCCCCAAAGCATGATGTTTCCACCCCATGCTTCACAGTAGGTATGGTGTTCTTTGGATGCAACTCAGCATTCTTTGTCCTCCAAACACGACGAGTTTAGTTTTTACCAAAAAGTTATATTTTGGTTTCATCTGACCATATGACATTCTCCCAATCTTCTTCTGGATCATCCAAATGCTCTCTAGCAAACTTCAGACGGGCCTGGACATGTACTGGCTTAAGCAAGAGGACACGTCTGGCACTGCAGGATTTGAGTCCATAGCGGCGTAGTGTGTTACTGATGGTAGGCTTTGTTACTTTGGTCCCAGCTCTCTGCAGGTCATTCACTAGGTCCCCCCGTGTGGTTCTGGGATTTTTGCTCACCGCTCTTGTGATCATTTTGACCCCACGGGGTGAGATCTTGCGTGGAGCCCCAGATCGAGGGAGATAATCAGTGGTCTTGTATGTCTTCCATTTCCTAATAATTGCTCCCACAGTTGATTTCTTCAAACCAAGCTGCTTACCTATTGGAGATTCAGTCTTCCCAGCCTGGTGTAGGTCTACAATTTTGTTTCTGGTGTCCTTTGACAGCTCTTTGGTCTTGGCCATAGTGGAGTTTGGAGTGTGACTGTTTGAGGATAGGTGTCTTTTATACTGATAACAAGTTCAAACAGGTGCCATTAATACAGGTAACGAGTGGAGGACAGGAGCCCCTTAAACAAGAAGTTACAGGTCTGTGAGAGCCAGAAATCTTGTTTGTAGGTGACCAAATACTTATTTTCCACCATAATTTGCAAATAAATTCATTAGGGGCGGCAGGGTAGTGGTTAGAGCGTTGGACTAGTAACCGAAAGGTTGCAAGTTCGAATCCCCGAGCTGACAAGGTACAAATCTGTCGTTCTGCCCCTGTACAGGCAGTTAACCCACTGTTCCTAGGCCGTCATTGAAAATAAGAATTTGTTCTTAACTGACTTGCCTAGTAAAATAAAGGTAAAATAAAAAATAAAAAAAATTAAAATTAAAAATCCTACAATGTGATTTTCTGGATTTTTTTTTCTCTCATTTTGTCTGTCATAGTTGAAGTGTACCTATGATGAAAATTACAGGTCTCATCTTTTTAAGTGGGAGAACTTGCACAATTGGTGGCTGACTAAATACTTTTTTGCCCCACTGTACATGTGGTACTAGAGTAGAGTCCTGAGTGCACACACACTTAATATGTTGTGAAATCTGTTATGAGTGTATTGTAATGTTTTTCACATGTATTACTGCCTTAATTTTGCTGGACCTCAGGAAGTGTAGTTGCTGCCTTGGGATCCATAATAAATACAAATGTGGATGCTACCATGATTAGGGATAATCGTGAATAATGATGAGTGAGAAAGTTAGACGCACAGATATCATACCCCCCCCCCCAAAAAAAATACCCACCTCTGTTATTGTAATGGTGAGAAATTAGTATAGTATTTTTATTTCATTTTTCATCTCAGCCCCCGTCCCCGCAGGAGGAGTACAGAGCCAAAACAACATGTGTCACTGTCCCAATACTTTTGGAACTCACTGTACGTCCGGCACTGTGTTCAGAGGTGCTAAGTACTCTTGGCTGGCAAATGCTACCGACGTGTCAATGCCTTAACTCAATTGTTATTTTTTTTGTTGTCATTTAGCAGACGCTCTTATCCAGAGCTACTTACAGGCGCAATTAGGGTGAAGAGCCTTGCTCAAGGGCACATCAACAGATTTCACCTAGTCAGCTCAGGGATTCGAACTAGCAACCTTTCGGTTTCTGGCCCAACCTCTTAACCGCTAGGCTACCACCCAGTCCTCGCAATGTCCTATAGGTCTTTGTATAACAGATGTTGTGTGGGTAGGTATCTGACTGACTGAGCTTTCCTCCTCTCTATTCCAGGTACAAACGAGTCTTCTCCGTGGGCACTCATGGCATTACCACGTACAACCCCGCCACGCTCGAAGTCACAAACCAGGTCAGTGGGCTCATTTTAAAACCCTTAATTAGGTCTCTGTCTGAGTCATGTGACATTATCCTTGTGATGGCTATATCATTTGTCACCATTTGGATGCTAATCTATGATCTGTAATTTTTTGCTTTAGTGAATGTGACATGCCTCAGTGACGTGTTTGCCTCTTTCTCTGTCTCCTCTGTGGTGCCCTGCAGTGGCCGTATGGGGACATCTGCGGCATCACGCCGGTGGGAAAGGGCCAGGGCACAGAGTTTAACCTTACATTCCGCAAGGGCAGCGGCAAGAAGTCTGAAACGCTCAAGTTCTCCACAGAGCACAGGACAGAGCTACTCACAGAGGCACTGGTGAGGGAAGACATGATTGGTTCTGGAAGAATATAACTTGTAAATACCACAGGAGCTTAGTTCAGATGCCTTAACCCTCATCAGAACCCAAAATATAAGCTTGTTTTAGCCGATTGTTTGTAAAACCATTTAATTGTAAACCATGTGTAACTTCAGTCCATAGCCCCATCTATACATTTGAGTGGTTATATTTCTTAAGCCCCACCCCTCAGCTGTTTACCCCAAAAAGTGGTGGGATTACATTTTACTCGTTTAGCAGACACATCAACAGATTTTCCACCTAGTCGGCTCCGGTATTTGAACCAGTGACCTTTTTGTTACTGACCCAGCACTCTTATCCACTAGGCTACCTGGAATGACTGCTTTGTCATTGTTTGAATCACAGATTGCCCCTTTAATCACCACCTCCCACCTCAACCATTATTTTTGCATGAGAATGCTTACAACACATTAGCAACAGTGGCTGACTGTAAATTGCTTTAGAAACACCATCACACCATCACATACATTAAACACAATTAAGTTATCAAGAATACACACACACACACACACACACACACACACACACACAAGAACAGATCTAAATGGCAGGGAAGGCAAAAAATAATTGCTGCAAAATTGCTCATTGTCCAAAAACAAAAATCTTAAGATTCTCGCACTCGTGTCCCTTGACAGAGCTGTTTCTCACACACCATGCATAAAACAAAATGCGTTGTCATGAAATCATTGTCCTGAAAAGGTGTAAGAGACTCTGAGTTTGATATTTCCATAAGCTTTAGACCAGCATAGTGACTTGACTCATCTCTGATGTGTAATTACACTTATTCAAAGGGTGATATCTCAATCTCCTACCTATCCAGGATACATTAATAGTGCTGATCTAGGATCAGCGCCCCTGTGTCACGTAGTCTTCTTCATTATGATGTAGAAGACAAATCAGGTCTAAATTCAGCACTGAGAAGTATTATGAATACGTGCCCAGATTACAGTGAATACATATTTAATCTGATCTGTCTTTCTCTGCAGAGATTCAGAACAGACTTCTCAGAGGGAAAGATCACTGGCAGGGTAAGTCTTGATGGAGGGAATGGCGAAAGGAGGGAGGGAATGAAGACCTGAACAAACGAGTGAAAGGAGAACCGAAAGAATGAAGTGCTCCTTTACAGAATGCATGACCACACTATAGAGGAGAATATAATATGAATGGCGATAAGAACAAATCAAAGGAGGGGGGGGGCGAGTAAAACAAACACCCCACACACCCCAGGGCCATGTTGAGTAGAGCAAAGAGGAGGAAGAAGGGCAGAGTGGAGCAGCCTCTGGTTGTTGTTCTTCCTGAGTTGACAATAATAATAGGATGTCTCCACACTGAGCTGGTCTAGCAGACTCAGTCAGGAACCCTGAGGATTTTATTTAGTGTCTCACACTGCGTCCAATATGGTACCCTATTCCCAATGTAGTGCCATTTGCACTGGTTTAAAAGTAGTGCACTATGTAGAGAATAGGGTGCCATTTGGGACGCAGTCTCTGTCTGTGTTCCCCTCCATCAGCACAATCCCATTTCCCTGGGAGAGAGAGGTTGGAATAGAGCAGCCACTCGCCTGCTCCCCTAAAGGGTGACTTTCATCTACAGCACAGATCAATACAATTTCCTGGTGATCTCTTCAAAGAGGAGCACTATGGTTACGTCTCAAATGGCACCCTATCCCCTATAGGCCCTGGTTAAAAGTAGTGCACTACATTGGGAATAGGGTATCATTTTGGGACACATTCTGTTTTTAAAAGGGCAGCCAGGCACAGACAAGGATTATCTTCATATTTTTGTAAACCAGGGTCTTCTATAGTGGTTCAGTTTCTATATCCATTAGTTGTGAGGGATAAAAAAAACAGACATTGTCAATTTGATTGATTGGTTTGCGTTTGAATGTCTGATAGATCTCTAGGCGTTATCATGTCTAGCTCTGGTCCGGGGTGTTACTGTACATGTGGCTTGCTGACGCCGAGCCTTCCCCAAGCTGCACGTAACACCCTGGACCAGAGTTATATTATGTCGTGATGCCATGACCAGTTTTGTCCACTTTGTTAACGTGTGTGTGTCCCGTCAGCGCTACAACTGTTACAAGCACCACTGGAGCGACACACGGAAATCGGTGAGCCTGGAGGTGACCCCGGGGGGAATCGACCAGATTGACCCCCAGACCAACCGGGTTGTGTGCTCCTACGACTACCGCTCCTTGGAGTGCTTTGCAGAGCTCAACGACTACCAGGGGGGCTTCTGCATCCTCTATGGGGGCTTCAGCCGCCTGGTACGTACCTGGGGGTGGGGGGTGTGCCTCTTAGTCTCTAAAGGTTTAATTGTCTGTGTGCAAATATGTGTTTATTCCCTTGAGAAATTCCACTGTCCAGGACTGACTCGCACACGTACTGTTTTAATTGCACTCTCTCACACTCTCCCAAACCCCCCTCTCTCTACCTTCCCATCCCTCTTTCTCTTCTCTCTCATCCCTCTCACCACCTCCCCATCCCTCTCTCTATCTGCCCCATCCAACCCCCTCAGCACCTGTTTGCGTCAGAGCATCGGGACGAGATCATCAAAAGCGCCATTGAGCACGCGGCTAACTTCATCGGCATCACTCTGCGGCTGCGTAAGGACCCGCTTACCTTCGAGGACTTTGTGACGGACCGGCTTGGGAAGTACGGCTCAGACGAGTGCATCACCTCCCTGGCAGAGTTCGTGGTGCAGAAGGTCTCCCCGCGCCACTCGGTCAGAATCTAACTGCCATCACCATCGTTCCTTCCTTTTTATTTGACCTGTTTACCTTTTTTCTGAGGAGATTTTGACTTTGTTAGGACATTGAGATTAAAATATGCTTTGTAGTCAACTGGCCCTTATCAGCTTGAGACTAACTTCTCCTGTACTGTTTGTCCCTGGCAGGAGCCCATCAAGAGGATCCTGTGCCTGACAGAGACATGTCTGGTGGAGAGAGACCCAGCCTCCTACAACATAGTCACCATCAAGCCCTTTGGAGAGGTGAGTGGCTGCTACAATTCCAACACAAACACTGGGGCTGACCCATCGAATTGGTAGAAGTCTAATTTTCCTTGTGTTATGTGGGTTTCAGAACTGTCATTTCTATTCATTCTATTTCTATGACCTGGCCTCTGCCTCAGGCTCTGTTAAAATGCCATGTTTGTCTTTTTCAAGTAAATTGCACTGAAGCTCCGTTGTGCTAGTGTCATTTGCAGTAAACTGTGTGCGCGCATGCAGGTGTTTGCTCTCATCTGCGATGCGGAGAACCCCCAGGTGTTCACCATAGAGTTCATCAGAGGCCAGATCAGGAAGTACTGCTCTACAGACAGGTACCGCACAAAACAGCTCTATAATGGCAAATGTCATATTTGCCCTCCCATTTCCTTTTCTGTTGGCTAAGCTCACTAAATCGGTTTCCGTTCACACTCTGCTCATATGTACTGTACTCCCGATCCTGCATCATTGTCTTTTTCTATATTTTCTGTGTGTGCGTCATATCTGCATATCCTTGTCTCTTTCTAATGACTTAATTTGATGTGTGTGTGTGTGTTTAGGGACTCCCTAATGGCCAGCCTGCTGGACGGGGTGCGTGCGTCTGGGAATAGGGACGTGTGTGTAAAGATGGCCCCCACCCAGCGAGGCCAGCGTTGGGGTCTAATGAGCATGCCCGTGGACGAGGAAGTGGAGAGCCTGCACCTCAAATTTCTGGCAGCGCCCCCTAGTGAGTGACACCCCTATCACAGGTTTGATTTTTTGACCTGGGGTGTATTCAGTATTCACTAAATGGAAGAAAACTGACTTAAACTGGGCGGTACTACCTGAGCTTGTCCAATAGCAATCGCTCAGGTGTGCCCAAATGAATTTGACCCTGAAATTAATTGTTGTATCTCTAAAGGATTGAGGGGTTAACTTTGGGTTCGGCCTGAGAATGAGAACTCTATGTGGCCCCCGACTGCCTCAAATTCTGTGAAATTGATTAATGCGCAGTGGGTTTTGGGCTTGCCGTACCGTGCTGTGTTAAAGAAAAACTGTGCGTGTCTGCGCACCTTCATCCTAATACCACTCTTTCTCAGCTGCAACAGCTGGGGCCCCTAGCGGCGCCAGGATTCTAATATTGACTGGGCCAGAAATATTTGTGGTCGTGTTTCAAATTGCGATACGGTTAGGCTGGAGTGCACTCGTGAGAACGAGGATCTACAAGACCACGACAGGCAATGCATCTCAGTATCAGGAGAAGCGCATCGATTGATTATCAGACAAGTTGTCGGCTTTTGGACGGGAGTAGGACGGGCTACTATGAGAGTGACGAGGAAAATCCACTTTTTTAAGCTACGTAACATGCTGGCAAAATTATTTGATCAACTAATGCATGAATAAGATGATCATGAGCACTCACCTCAATAATCTTTCCCCAGCCTAATTTTTTGTGTGTATGTACTATGTAGGCACCTGAGCTGAGCCATGAGGTAGACTAGGCATCTAGCACCCCCCTATCAGATTAGGGGAGGGGAAGCAATGTGGCATATTGTTTTTAATGTAATTTTATCCCCCCCACTTGGGTTCTGAAATCACCATCACCCACTAATTCATTTTTGCAGATTAAGTGTTTGAGCTAGTAATGTATCAATATTCATCAATATAATTTTGGATTTCACCCCATCTCAAAATCAAATGGTTTTGACCGTTTACTTTTATTCTGGTAAAACATTTTCAACCGCGCATAGATAACAATAACCTATCAAATTATACTGAACAAAAATATAAACGCAACATGCAACAATTAATGATTTTACTGAGTTACAGTTCAAATAATGAAATCAGTCAATTGAAATACATTCATGAGGCCCTAATCTATGCATTTCACATGACTGAAAGGCCCACCAATTTGGGATTAAGCCCACCCACTGGGGAGCCAGGCTCAGCCAATCAGGATTAGTTTTTCCCAACAAAAGAGCTTTTATTACAGACAGAAATACTCATCAGTTTCATCAGCTGGTGAAGATGCTGGATGTGGAGGTCTTGGGCTGACGTGGTCACACGTGGTCTGCAGTTGTGAGGCCTGTTGGACATACTGCCAAATTCTTTAAAACGACATTGGAAGCAGCTTATGGTAGAGAAATGAACATTAATTTCTCTGGCAACAGCTCTGGTGGACATTCCTGCACTTAGCATGCCAATTGCAAGCTCCCTCAACATTTTTGACATCAGTGGCATTGTGTTGTGTGACAAAACTGCACATTATAAAGTTACCTTTTATTGTCCCCAGCACGAGGGGCACCTGTGGAACGATCATACTGTTTAATCAGCCTATTGATATGCCACAGCTGTCAGGTGGATGGATTATCTTGGCAAAGGAGAAATGCTCACTAACAGGGATGTAAACAAATTTGGGAAGGAAAATTTGAGAGAAATAAGCTTTATGTATGGAACATTTCAAGGACTTTACATGTTGAGTTTATAATTTTGTCCAGTATACATAGGTTGTCACTCAACTAATAAAGCTGACTATCTTATTTTATTTTTTGCCTTTGAAGCTGAAGGTACCGTGCAGATGTGTAAGATCAGGCCGCGTACCTCACATTGGTCAGTGCCTGAAGCTGGACACAGTGCGCCGTTTGACTACAGTAGACTGCTAATATTGCCTGGGAAATGGAAAATGACTTGTAGATCAATGACTGTCAACACCATTACATGCTTACTTCGACACTGAAGGTGAGGATGCATCAGTTGTCACAAAAGATGACATTATTTCTACCTTCAGAAAATACCTAATCTAAAAATTATATATAATTGTGAAACAGCGATTTGTCATATTTGAATCGATTTTTCTGACTGACGCATGCTACATTTGGATCGGTTTGGGATCTGCAGACCGATGCTCTAGTATCTTAAACGTATGAATCAGGGACGGGTACTTAGCGATGAATCGTTACATCCCTACCAAATATCCAAACGGAGATTCCGTGAATACAAAATTCTGACATTGATTGATTTATCAAAATCAGCTTCCAATTGGCTCATTTATCCCTCCTCCTCTTCAATGTAACTATTCCCCAGGGCATTGCTGTAAATGAGAATGTGTTCTCAGTCAATATACCTGGTAAAATAAGGGTTAATTAAATAAAAAAAATCCCCAGTGGTGCTGTCCCAATCAAAATGGTGCTGAAATGATCTAGGTGACCACATATGACTATTGCTTTACATTTGTATAATGGTTGGATATGACTTTGGGCGTTTCAGTTTAAGCAACAATTTGATACATGTCTTTAATTACATTATCCTACTTTATTTCAATATTTTCATCATTCAGTGGAACATAACTAAGGTGAGATTTCCTCTCTCTGCTCTTTTCGCGCTCGGGCTCATTTCATTTATGTAATGTCGGACCAGGCTTTAACTTTCAGGCTTGGATGAGAACTAGTTTGACAAAGTGTCTCTCTCTGTCCTTCTCAGATGGAAGCTTTGCAGACGCAGTGTTCAGATTCAACGCTAACGTATCCTACAGCGGCGTGCTGCATGCAGTCACCCAAGACGTGAGTGTTCAAGCCTACCAAGGAGAGTGTGTCTGTAAGTGTATTAGGCCTACCTTAACACTCCTTTCCTCTGGCCGTCTCTCAGGGTCTGTTTTCAGAGAACAAGGAGAAGCTGATCAGTAACGCCATCTTGGCCCTGCTGTCCCAGGAGTGTGAGCTGCCGGGCCTCAACGCCGAGCTGGAGAGTCACTTTCACGCCATCCGACGCCTCGTAGCCTCCAAGGCAGGTTTCCAGGCCTTCACACAGCTGCCCAAGTAAGACATCAAAACACACACACACTGCTAACATTTCTTCCTGACTTCTCACTACCCCTCTCTCCCTCCTTCAAAGCTCTGACTGTCTAATTGTTCTCATCTCTCCCCACCACTGCTACATTCTCCCCATCCTTCTTCTCTTTCCACCCCCCTCTCCTACTGACAGTTATTGCTATGCAGTGTTGTGTATTAGTGTTGTGGTAAGCGTGTAGGTAACAGACATACTCTGTCATTCCAAGGTCTGGTCAAGGGTCTGGATTCACAGATGGAACGTAAATATGAATCCATACATCTCAGTCTGCCCTCTGTCTGATTTCCCTCCTTCTCTGCCTCTTGTCTGTCTAACCTCCTCTGTCTGACTCACTGACCGACTACGTCTGTCTGCCTCTGCCCGGTTGCTCTGTTTCTGTCTGTCTGGCCTGCTGTCTGTCTCTGGCTGGCTAGCCTGCTATCTGTCTGTCTGCTCTCCTTTCATCTGTCTACTACTCTCCTTTCATGTGTCTCAAACACTGGGAGAGCAAAAAAAAAAAAGTGATGTCATCCGTCCATCTCTCTTCTTCACCTCTGTCTGCCTGTGTACAGTTTGTGTGCTTATCTCTTTCTCTATTTCGTTCTCTCTCTCTGAACTGGGTCTCTCTTTCTCTCTCATATATCCAGGACACTATCTCTCTCTCCTCTGGGGTCACTGAGATGTATGAGAGGATGTGTATTTCTATTCTTGGTTCCTGTGGAATTGAGAATAAACCCCCAGACCCATTGAAAAATATATTTGTGTATCAAAGGCCCTTTTTGAATTTCCAGTCTCAATGACTGTCCCCCTTGTCTCCCTATCATGTCAATGAAATTAATGAATGAGTGAGTCTCTCTAGTATAATCTGTGTGTGTGTTTTGCAGGTTCCGGGAGAAGTTGGGGGTGAAAACGGTGAAAGCTCTGAAGAGGAACAACAACGGAGTGACACACGCCGCCATAGACATGCTCTGTGCTCTAATGTGTGTAAGTGCCATTTGCATTCCCTGAGCAGGTACTGAAAGCGCACACACACCATCTTACACACAATATTGATGTGGCGACATGACCGTACACGGACTGTGACTGCTTTTGTTAATGCACAATTTTAAATTGAGAATTTTCAATTGAATAGCTATTTTAATTTGCAGCCGATGCATGATGACTACGACCTGCGTCAGGAGCAACTGAACAAGGCGTCACTGATGTCTTCCAAGAAATTCCTGGAGAACCTTCTAGAGAAGTTTGTCAGCAACGTGGTACGTGTGTCAGCCTCAACCTCTACTAACCTTTTTTTGTTGGTCGTCCCGAAACACGGCAGTAAACCAAAGGAAGCCATCTTCGTTCTTTATTGACAGTCTTCTTTACATTCTTCTTTCTTCCACTTCTCTACCCTCCCTCTAGGAACACGGCACAGGGGCACTGGTGATCAGCTCGCTGCTAGACTTCCTGACCTTTGCCCTGTGCGCCCCCTACAGCGAGACCAGCGAGGGTCAGCAGTTTGATATGCTGCTAGAGATGGTGGCCTCCAACGGACGCAGCCTCTTCAAACTCTTCCAGGTAGCTAGGAGGTGTGAGAGAAAGGTAGTATGGAATCCAACGGATATGCTCATTTATTTGTTTGGATTTCAGACTAAGAGAAAGGGGAAATGATGGGAGGATTGTGGATTTTATGACTTTTCCTAACAAGGAAAAACAATTAGTGAAAGAGGGTAAAAGGTAGAGGTGGGTAAAACGAAAAGACAAATTGAAAAGAAGAGCGTTTACACAGTGTCTTTGTATGACCTGCTTTCTATAAGTGATGTGACTTTTTTTTGTTAGCACCCCTCAATGGCCATTGTGAAGGGAGCAGGCCTGGTCATGAAGGCCATCATTGAGGTGAGGCTGGGGGAGCAGGACTTGATATGAAAAATAGAAGAATTTTGGTGATCGTATTGGTGATGATCAAGATTAATATTTGTTTTGTTTATAAGGAGGGGGATAAGGAGATAGCCACTAAGATGCAGGAGCTGGCTCTGAGTGAGGGGGCACTGCCCAGACACCTACACACCTCCATGTTCACCGTCAGCTCAGACCAGAGGATGCTCACCAACAGGTAAAGGACAATGGATCGAAATCTGTTTGCTTCAGATTTATACACATCTTCCATAACATCCATGCATGATTTACTCAAAAGTCCAAATTATGTATCTTTATCTCAATTTAGGATTCTGACAAACTCACTCATGGTTTTTTAATTGTTTTCCCACAGGCAGCTAAGTCGTCACCTTGTGGGCCTGTGGACTGCAGAGAACCCCATTGCCATGAACCTCCTCAAGAGAATACTGGTGAGGCTCTAGACAGGTGTTCAAGGCACTTCACTTGTGTACCATCCATACTGTCAGGGGCAGGGAACTTGATATGGTGTACATTCTCTCCATCTCTCTCTCCCCTCAGCCGACGGGGCTGCTGGCATACCTGGACAGCCTTGATACCGTCCCGGAGAAAGATGTGGACAGGATGCACATCCGAGACAACGTCAAGATCGCCACGGTAACCTGTTGTAGAGACACTAGCCCAAATTCCCCAGTACCCACTCTATGGTGGTACCTTTTTAGAAATGAATGTGTGCTTGTATGTTAGCAGTACTGTGTATTTTTCTCTGTTTGTCGAATACAGGACCAGTTTGGTCGGCAAAAGGTGCCTGACTGGCAGCGGGTGGCGGGCAAAGCAGCCAAAGAGGTAGAGAAGTTTGCCAAGGAGAAGGCTGACATTGTGCTGATGCACTGGAGGGACAAGATGGGCATTGCCCAGAAGGAGGTGAGGAGAGGAACTCGCTGCTCACTTTTCTTCCCCATTCAGGGGCTTCATTCTGGACCAGGTACTGTAGTACCAGTTAGCATGGCTAACATCCAGCAGCATTGCCATTACCTGGCTTGGGGGAGACAACAAACCGTTTTCTATGCTGTTATATGAGGCCACTGAGCAGATATTTTATTTATAAATGTTTTATTTAACCTTTGTGTAAGTTACTTAATGCAACCGCTGTGTCAGATTTTTAAAAAACTTTACGGAAAAAGCATAATCTGAGAGCGGCGCTCAGAGCCCAAACCAGCCAGAGAAATATCCACCATGTTGGGTAGTCAACATTAGTCAGAAATAGCATTATAAATATTCACTTACCTTTGATGATCTTCATCAGAATGCACTCCCAGGAATCGCAGTTCCACAATAAATGCTTGTTTTGTTTCGATAATGTCTATCATTTATGTCCAAATAACTTCTTTTTTTAGGGCGTTTGGTAAACAAATCCAAAAGCGCGTTCTAGTCCATTCGGACGAAAAGTTCAAAAAGTTATATTACAGGTCTTAGAAACTTGTCAAACTAAGTATAGAATCAATCTTTAGGATGTTTTTATCATAAATGTTCAATAATGTTCCAACCGGAGAATTACATTGACTGTAGAAAAGCAATGGAACGAGAGATACCTCTCATGTGAAAGCGCGTGACTGAGAACGAGGCTGCTGGCAGACCCCTTAGTCAAACAGCTCTCATCTGGCCCCCCTTCACAGGAGCAGCCTGAAACAACGTTCTAAAGACGGTTGACATCTAGTGGAAGCCTTAGGAAGTGCAAAATAACCCATATCCCACTGTGTATTCGATAAGGGTGAGTTAAACTACAAACCTCAGATTTCCCACTTCCTGTTTGGATTTTTGACTGCCATATGAGTCCTGTTATACTCACAGACATCATTCAAACAGTTTCAGAAACTTCAGGGTGTTTTCTATCCAATACTAATAACAATATGCATATATTAGCATCGGACTGAGTAGGAGGCAGTTCACTCTGGGCACGCTATTCATCCAAAAGTGAAAATGCTGCTCCCTATCCCAAAGAAGTTAACCTCTCTGGGATATGTGGGACGGTAAGCGTCCCACCTGGCCAACATCCAGTGAAAATACAGTGCGCCAAATAAAAATAAATTACTATAAAAATTCACCTTTTATGAAATCACACTTTCAATATACCAAATTAAAGCTACACTTGCTGTGAATCCAACCAACTTGTCAGATTTCAAAAATGCTTTACGGCGAAAGCAAATGATGCTATTATCTGAGGGTAGCACCCCAGTAAACAAAGAGAGAAAAGCATATTTCAACCCTGCAGGCGCGACACAAAACGCAGAAATAAAAACATAATTCATGCCTTACCTTTGACGAACTTCTTCTGTTGGCACTCCAATATGTCCCATAAACATCACAAATGGTCCTTTTGTTAGATTAATTCCGTCGATATATATCCAAAATGTCCATTTATTTGGCTCGTTTGATCCAGAAAAACACCGGTTCCAACATGACTACAAAATATCTCAAAAGTTGCCTGTAAGCATTGTCTAAACATTTCAAACGACTTTTGTAATACAACTTTAGGTATTTTTTAACGTAAATAATCAATAAAATTGAAGACGGGATAAACAGCGTTCAATACAGGATGATAAAGTGTAGCGAGCATTTCTGGTCACGCACCTCTATCTAACAGTACACTTCAAATTACCCTCGTTCTGGATGGCCGTACTTCTTCTTTACACAAATTAAAAACCTCAACCAATTTCTAAAGACTGTTGACATCCAGTGGAAGCGATGGGAACTGCAATTCTAGATACCCAATGAAAACTCATTGAAAAGAGAGTGACCTCAAAAGAAAAAAATCCTGGATGGTTTGTCCTCGGGGTTTCGCCTGCCAAATAAGTTCTGTTCAAAAGAAAAAATTCCTGGATGGTTTGTCCTCGGGGTTTCGCCTGCCAAATAAGTTCTGTTATACTCCAAATCATTCAAACAGTTTTAGAAACTTCAGTGTTTTCTATCCAAATCTTCTAATAATATGCATATCCTGGCTTCTGAGCCAGAGTAGCAGGCTGTTTACTTTGGACACGCTTTTCATCCGGATGTGAAAATATTGCCCTCTGCCCCAAAGAAGTTAAGAACAAATTCTTATTTGTTACTCCGGACGACGCTGGGCCAATTGTGCTCCTCCTTATGGGACTCCCAATCACGACCAGATGTGATGCAGCCTGGAATCGAACAAGGGTCTGTAGTGAAGCCTCTAGCACTGAGATGCAGTGCCTTAGACCGCTGCGCTACTCGGGAGCCCATGGCTAGCATATGCGCTGCTTACTTCATGTGTGGTGTCTCTGCTTGTCTATGTGTGTGTGTCAGAGGGATCCACAGAAATCTTTTTAAAACCTCTACAGGATCGGTGGGTCCCCCGCTGGACAGTTGAGCTAACGTAGGCTAATGCGATTAACATGAGGTTGTAAGTAACAAGAACATTTCCCAGGACACAGACATATCTGATTTTGGCAGAAAGCTTAAATTCTTCTTAATCTAACTGCACTGTCCAATTTTACAGTAGCTTTTACAGTGAAATAATACCATGCTATTGTTTGAGGAGAGTGCACAGTTATGAATTTGAAAAGTAATTAATAAACCAACTAGGCCCATTTGGGCAGTCTTAAACTTTGCACGTACACTGCTGCCATCTATTGGCCAAAATCTAAATTGTGCCTGGGCTGGAATAATACATTATTGCCTTTCTATTACATTTCAAAGATGACAGTACAAAGAGAACAAAAATGTTTTTTTTTTCTTTGTATTATCTTTTACCAAATCTAATGTGTTATTCTCCTACATTCATTTCACATTTCCACAAACTTCTAAGTGTTTTCTTTCAAATGGTATCAGGAATATACATATCCTTGCTTCAGGGCCTGAGCTACAGGCAGTTAGATTTAGGCATGTAATTTTAGGTGAAAATTGAAAAAAAGTTGTGGATCCTTAAGAGGTTTTAAAGTGTAATGACTTCTACTTTGGGCAACTAAGTATATGAATGATGCCCCTGAGTGAATAACACTGTGAGTTATGGTGACAGAATGTAATGCAAGCATTTACAGTAACATAGTTAGTGTAACGAATTACAAGTCTTGTTAGGACTAATTTGTGTTGAGTAGAGTAGACCATCTGACCGGGTCAGTCATTAACAGAAGACACTCTCTGTCCTCCTGTACGGGCCACAGCTGCCTCTGCTCTGGCTTCCCTTCAAATCTTTAATCAAATTATATCAACTGGGCCACGACGCTGCCACAAATCAAAGTTCAACTATCCTTAATAATTTGGCATTTTCCTGGGATTTTCTCTCATCACACTAGTTTTTCTTAGTCTGTTAAGATAAAAAGGAACCTATTAGTGCAGATTCTGAATGAGACATTTTTAAAGGCTTAATCTGGGTATAGGTGATCCCAGCTCAAATCAATAATTGAATTGACTCTTATTTGCCAACCAATCACCACAAAACACTCAAAAATCACTACCACAACTGTTATGATTTACAGTGCCGTGCGAAAGTATTCGGCCCCCTTGAACTTTGCGACCTTTTGCCACATTTCAGGCTTCAAACATAAAGATATAAAACTGTATTTTTTTGTGAAGAATCAACAACAAGTGGGACACAATCATGAAGTGGAACGACATTTATTGGATATTGCAAATCTACCACTGCAAATCTACCAAGACCTGGCCGTCCCTCTAAACTTTCAGCTCATACAAGAAGAAGACTGATCAGAGATGCAGCCAAGAGGCCCATGATCACTCTGGATGAACTGCAGAGATCTACAGCTGAGGTGGGAGACTCTGTCCATAGGACAACAATCAGTCGTACATTGCACAAATCTGGCCTTTATGGAAGAGTGGCAAGAAGAAAGCCATTTCTTAAAGATATCCATAAAAAGTGTTGTTTAAAGTTTGCCACAAGCCTCCTGGGAGACACACCAAACATGTGGAAGAAGGTGCTCTGGTCAGATGAAACCAAAATTGAACTTTTTAGCGACAATGCAAAACGTTATGTTTGGCGTAAAAGCAACACAGCTGAACACACCATCCCCACTGTCAAACATGGTGGTGGCAGCATCATGGTTTGGGCCTGCTTTTCTTCAGCAGGGACAGGGAAGATGGTTAAAATTGATGGGAAGATGGATGGAGCCAAATACAGGACCATTATGGAAGAAAACCTGATGGAGTCTGCAAAAGACCTGAGACTGGGACGGAGATTTGTCTTCCAACAAGACAATGATCCAAAACATAAAGAAAAATCTACAATGGAATGGTTCAAAAATAAACATATCCAGGTGTTAGAATGGCCAAGTCAAAGTCCAGACCTGAATCCAATCGAGAATCTGTGGAAAGAACTGAAAACTGCTGTTTACAAATGCTCTCCATCCAACCTCACTGAGCTCGAGCTGTTTTGCAAGGAGGAATGGGAAAAAATTTCAGTCTCTCGATGTGCAAAACTGATAGAGACATACCCCAAGCGACTTACAGCTGTAATTGCAGCAAAAGGTGGCGCTACAAAGTATTAACTTAAGGGGGCTGAATAATTTTGCACGCCCAATTTTTCAGTTTTTGATTTGTTAAAAAAGTTTGAAATATCCAATAAATGTCGTTCCACTTCATGATTGTGTCCCACTTGTTGTTGATTCTTCACAAAAAAATACAGTTTTATCTCTTTATGTTTGAAGCCTGAAATGTGGCAAAAGGTCGCAAAGTTCAAGGGGGCCGAATACTTTCGCAAGGCACTGTACATTTAAATCTTACAAATTGATAAAAATGTGGGTGAATCTGGACTGGAGACTGTAATTGTCTGTTTTTGTCGATAAAGATTTGGATTATGATGCAGATGACCTTTGACCTAACGTCATTGAGAAGCATCTCTGTTTGATCCAACTGAGGACCAATAATCTCTCTCTGTCTCTTGCCCCATGCTCCCTCTCTTGCCTGTTGTGGTTCTCGGCTGTCAATCAAATGCAGCAGGACAGAAATAACCTGGTAAGTAGAACTGACCCCCTCATCCTCCCTCTTGACCCCTCCCCCTCTTACCTGTCAATCATTTAGAGCTCATGCAACACATTATTTTGTGATCCCATCTCTGTATTTGGATTTTTGTCACTGTTTATGACGAAGGTTGTGTTTTTGTTGGTGTTTGTTATCATGACAGTATTTTTCACCTGGTGGTCAGTGACATTAAACGTTGTCCGTCCATTTGAATTTATCAATACAGTAAAACATTTTTGTGATTTAAAAAAATTGTATTTAACCTTTATTTAACCAGGTTAAAACCCACTGAGGTTTAAAACCTATTTTGCGAGGGTGACCTGGCAAGAAGGCAAAACAGGGAAATAGCAGCGTGTCCATAAAACGTTACAGAAAAATACAGAATACACACAAAAGACAGTGTCACAAGTTAAAGATACTATTGAAGATTAGAACCAACTGCAGTTATCACAAACAGTTTTGTCAATGAGAGTCTTAAAAACAGGCAAGGACACAAACTGTCCTAACTTTAAAATCTTCTGAAGCATGTTCCAGGATGAATGGGCATTATGGGAGAAAGATTGTTTCCCCATCTCAGTTCTAGCCTTAGGAACAGACAAAGACAGCAGTGACTCTGAACGAAGACTATATTGAGTGACTGATCTGGTCAGTAAATGTATTGCGATTTGATACTGTGATTTTATTGAGATTAGATGTTCAAACATATTACTCACCATATGTCTGCTGCAGAGGGACAAGATGGAGCCATGTGAGAACTAGTTTTAATCAGTCATTAAAATAAAAGTGCTGAAAATAAATTGGCTCCCTATTTAAAGAAAAAAAGATGGAACAAGTTATGAAGGAAAAGCACTGGAGTTTTGGGGCAGGTATAGCCAACAGCCAATAATATTGTGATATTGTCAATATGACTTGACTTCAAAAATAATATTGTCTACTGTCAAACAAGCTTTGCAGTAATGATCAATTAGCGGATATTGACACTATTGAATCTGTCACAGGTGAATTACTATCAGAACCTAAATGAATCAACCGAAGATTCTCCCTTTTCTATAACAAATTGTACACCTCTGTTTGTAAATCCAGTCAGATCAAGTCTTCTTTTTAAAGATATAAGAACTCCTCTTCTTTCAACAGAGGAAGCCAGCTTGAGAGCCCACAAGTCTCTATCTATGAACTCAAAGGGGCATTGGATAACATGAATAAAGGCAAATCACCTGGTTGTGACGGTATTCCGCCTGAGGTCAATTTCAAATGTTGGAACCAATTAGGTCCACTGTTACTTGAAATGATAAACACAGCTGTTCACAAAGGTTTATTTGGAAGGGGCATAAATACAGCACTAATTTAGCTTTTATTTAAATAAAAAAAAAGGTTAATGACACCACCCAGTGCGCTCACTATTGCTCTCTATCTGTGATAAACACAGATATGAAACTATTTTCTAAAATTCTGTCGTCCCGTCCCCAAAGCGTATTTGTTCAAAAAAGACAGCCTCCATTACATGCTTCATCAGAAACCAATGCTCCATGGGCAGTTCTATCTCTCGACGTAGAAAATTATTTGATAGACTAGAATGGTCATATCTTTGATCGGTGTTGGATAATATGGAACTTGGCTCCAATTTCATTAATATGATTTTAAATTCTATATGCCAATCCCTCAGACATAGTAATAACAGGCAGTGCCTGCTCTGTTCCATTCAGAATAACTAGAAGTTGCAGGCAAGGGGATCCCATCTCACCTCTGCTATTTTTGTCTATGGAGCCCCTGAGCCTGGCAATTCGACAAATCGAAAGAAATTGCACCAATATCTCTCCATTCTGCGGATCACGACATATCATTTATACACTAAGTATACAAAATATTAAGGACACCTGCTCTTTCCATGCATGGACTGACCAGGTGAAAACTATGATCCCTTATTGATGTCACTTGTTAAATCCACTTCAGTCAGTGTAGATGAAGGGGAGGAGACAGGTTAAAGAAGGATTTTTAAGCCTTGACAAGTAAGACATGGATTGTGTATGTGTGCCATTCAGAGGATGAATGGGCAAGACAAAATATTTAAGTGCCTTTGAACGAGTTATGGTAGTAGGTGCCAGGTGTACTAGTTTGTGTCAAGAACTGCAACGCTGCTGAGTTTTTCACGCTCAACCGTTTCCCGTGTGTATTAAGAATGGTCCACCACCCAAAGGACATCCAGCCAACTTGACACAACTGTGGGAAGCATTGGAATCAACATGGGTCAACATGGGGGGGTACGCAACTCAATATTAGTAAGGTGTTCCTCAATCCCTCCGAAATGCTTTGAAGATCATAGACAAATTCAGCTCCATCTCAAGTAAATCTAACCAAATCTGCCCTCCTGCCTCAAGACATATGGAATCCCAATCGTTTCCCATTTTAAATATTTGGGAATAGATATACAGTACCGGTCAAAGGATTGGACACACCTACTCATTCAAGGGTTTTTCTTTATTTGTACTATTTTCTACATTGTAGAATAATAGTGAAGACATTAGAACTATGAAATAACACATATGGAATCTTGGAGTAACCAAAAAAAAGTGTTAAACAAATGAAAATATATTTGAGATTCTTCAAAGTAGCCACCCTTTGCCTTGATGACCGCTTTGCTCTTTGATGCACGCTAACTATTCAATTATATCAATTTGTGTATTGTGCATGTAGCCCCCCCAACAAGAAAAATGTATAAAGATTTAGTCACACAAATCTAATAAAAAAATATTCCGATATGTACAGTAACTATAAATTTTTCCCCAATCACTATTCAATACATGCCATACCTTCATATTTGTTTTTATCTATCATCTGTTTATTGACTGTTGTACCTTTTTTAACGTAGTCTAGATCCAGATCTGTATGTGCCCTTGCCAACTCCATTACTGTCATTATCAAGCCAAACATGACAATTTTGTATGACAATGAGTGACAGGGAGTTGGCATGATTAGCACAAAAATACTGGCACTCAGGCTACCATGAACGCTGGTGTGCCTGGTGTCATAATCATGGCATCCACTCACATTGTCTTATCCTTTCATGTAGAGCAGTTGTCCAACAACCCAGAGAGAAGTTGTAGTAGTGACTGACTGACATTGTTCTTGGCTGCTCTTCTATAGAACCCCAACCAAAAGCCTGTCATTCTGAGGAAGAGGAGACAGAGGATCAAGATTGAAGCCAATTGGGAGCTCTTCTACTACAGGTAGCTACACTTGGTCACGTACTCACAAATTGGCTTCCTTACTGTCTCTCTTACTAGTATAGGCTTAATTGTGTTTTGCCCTCGATCATTTTTCATGTATATAAATGTTTCTCCATCTGGAGCAGCCTTCTACTTTAAATTATGAAATAAATTCAATCAATGCATGAAAAGTGATTTGATTTTGGTTTTGGATAAGTAGTCCCATCTCCGGTTCTCCTTTGTCGCAGGTTCCAGTTGGACCACGCACGGCCCAACCTCATCTGGAACCTGAAGACACGGGAGGAGCTGCGGGATGCTCTGGAGGGCGAGATGAGGGCCTTTGGTGTAGACCGCGAGCTGGGCAACGCTAGCGTCATTTCCTGGAACCACCAGGAGTTTGAGGTCATGGTTCAAACCAAATTACGATGATATGATCATTAATCAACACAGCATGTGGATTGGTAGCTAACTTGTGTGTGGGTTGTGTGCTTTTGCGTGTGTGTGTGTGTGTTGCAGGTCAAGTACGAGTGCCTTTCGGATGAGATCAAGATTGGTGATTATTACCTGCGTCTCCTGCTGGAAGAGGATCAGACGGACGAGTCGGGGTCCATCAAGAGATCGTAAGATATCCGCTACCTACGACATGATCAGGCGTCTGTCTAAGCCATCTAATGACAATGTTGCTCTTGCATCCAATCGAAAGGCATAACTTAAAACGTTTTAATCACAATATTCCTCCGTCCATACATCATTCTCTTTCTCGTGCTCTCTCGCTCTCTCTCTCTGTTTCCCTCTCTTAGGTATGAGTTCTTCAATGAGCTCTACCACCGTTTCCTGCTCACACCCAAAGTCACCATGAAGTGCCTGTGCCTACAGGCCCTCACTATCGTCTATGGGAAGTGCTGCAATGAGATTGGCCCCTTCACTGACACCAAGTACATCATGGGCATGCTGGACCGGGTCAGTGGTGCTGACACAGACAAACCAAAGCAGTATAGCCGAAGCAGTATAGCAAACCAAAGCTTTATAGCTCAACATTTTTGCATGAATGGTTTAGCCAAAGAGAACTCAATTGCAGTGCACGCTTGGCCCCGCAAAAACACATTGACGCATGGGGGTTGGCTTGGCTGGGAAACTCCCTATATGAAAGCTGAAGGCTATCTAAAATATATGCCTTGTAGGCTAATGCATAATAACAAAATGTAATCATTATATACTGAACCAAGCTTAAACACAACATGTAAAGTGTTGGTCTCATGTTTCATGAGCTGAAATAAAAGATCCCAGAAATGTTCCATAGGCACAAAAAGCTGTTAGTGAGCATTTCTCCTTTGCTAAGATGATCCATCCACCTGACAGGTGTGGCATATCAAGAAGCTGATTAAACAGCATGAGCAGTACACAGGTGCACCTTGTGCTGGGGACAGTAAAAGGCCACTCTAAAATGTGCAGTTTTGTCACAACTCAATGCCACAGATGGGAGCTTGCAATTGGCATGCTAAGTGCAGGAATGTCCACCAGAGCTGTTGCCAAAGAATTGAATGTTCATTTCTCTCCAATGTCGTTTTAGAGAATTTGTCAGACATGGCCTTCTAGGCAGAGTTGCAAAGAAAAAGCCATATCTCAGACTGGCCAATAAAATGAAAAGATTAAGATGGGCAATATAACTCCGACACTGGACAGAGGAACTCTGCCTAGAAGGCCAGCATCCCGGAGTCGCCTCTTCACTGTTGACGTTGAAACTGGTGTTTTGCGGGTACTATTTAATAAAGCTGCCAGTTGAGGACTTGTGACTCATCTGTTTCTCGAACTAGACACTAATGTACTCTTGCTCAGTTTCCCACAGCTCTTTCTATTCTGGTTAGGGCCAGTTTGTGCTGTTCTGTGAAGGGAGTAGTACACAGCGTTGTACGAGATCTTCAGTTTCTTTGCAATTTCTCACATGGAATAGCCTTTATTTCTCAGAACAAGAATAGACTGACAAGTTTCAGGAGAAAGTTATTTGTTTCTGGCCATTTTGAGCCTGTAATCGAACCCACAAATGTTGATGTTCCTGATACTCAACTAGTCTAAAGAAGGCCAGTTGTATAGCACAGTTTTCAGCTGTGCTAACCAAAGGGTTTTCTAATGATCAATTAGCCTTTTAAAATGATAAACTTGGATTAGCTAACACAAGGTGCCATTGGAACACAGGGGTGATGGTTGCTGATAATGGGCCTCTGTACGCCTATGTAGATTTTCCATATAAAATCTGCAGATTCCAGCCACAATAGTCATTTACAACATTAACTATGTCTACACTGTATTTCTGATCAATTTGATGTTATTTTAATGGACAAAAAATGTGCTTTTCTTTCAAAAACAAGAAAATTTCTAAGTGACCCCAAACTTTTGAACGGGTGTGTGTATATTTGGTATGTATGTATGTACCGTTGAAGTCGGAAGTTTACATACACTTAGGCTGTAGTCAATAAAACTTGTTTTTCAACCACTCCACAAATTTCTTGTTAACAAACTATAGTTTTGGCAAGTCGGTTTGGACATCTACTTTGTGCATTACACAAGTAAATTTTCCAACAATTGTTTACAGACAGATTATTTCACTTACAGTTTACTGTATCACAATTCCAGTGGGTCAGAAGTTTACATACACTAAGTTGACTGTGCCTTTTTAACAGCTTGGAAAATTCCAGAAAATGATGTCATGGCTTCAGAAGCTTCTGATAGGCAAATTGACATCCATTGAGTCAATTGGAGGTGTACCTGTGGATGGATTTCAAGGCCTACCTTCAAACTCAGTGCCTCTTTGCTTGACATCATGGGGAAATCAGCCAAGACCTCAGAAAATATATTGTAGACCTCCACAAGTCTGATTGATCTTTGGGAGAAATGTCCAGACGCCTGAAGGTACCACGTTCATCTGTACAAACAATAGTACGCAAGTATAAACACCATGGGACCACGCAGCCGTCATACCGCTCAGGAAGGAGATGCATTCTGTCTCCTAGAGATTAACGTATTTTGGTGCGAGAAGTGCAAATCAATCTCAGAACAGCAGCAAAGGACCTTGTGAAGATTCTGGAGGAAACGGGTACAAATGTATCTATATCCACAGTTAAACGAGTCCTCAGCAAGGAAGAAGCCACTGCTCCAAATCCGCCATTAAAAAAAGCCAGAATACGGTTTGCAACTGCACATGGTACCTTTTGGAGAAATGTCCTCTGGTCTGATGAAACACAAATAGAACTGTTTGGCCATAATGACCATCGTTATGTTTGGGTGAAAAAGGGGGATGCTTGCAAGCCGAAGAACAACATCCCTACCGTGAAGCACGGGGTGGCAGCATCATGTTGTAGGGGTGCTTTGCTGCAGGAGGGACAGGTGCACTTCACAAAATAGATGATGTGCACTTCACAAAATAGATAGAATCATGAGGGAGGAAAATTATGTGGATATATTGAAAAAAAGTATTGAGTCAGCCACCAATTGTGCAAGTTCTCCCACTTAAAAAGATGAGAGGCCTGTAATTTTCATCATAGGTGCCCTTCAAATATGACAAGACAAAATGAGAAAAAAAATCCAGAAAATCACATTGTAGGATTTTTAATTAATTAATTTGCAAATTATGGTGGAATATAAATATATGGTCACCTACAAACAAGCAAGATTTCTGGCTCTCACAGACCTGTAACTTCTTCTTTAAGAGGCTCCTGTCCTCCACTCGTTACCTGTATTAATGGCACCTGTTTGAACTTGTTATCAGTATAAAAGACACCTGTCCACAACCTCAAACAGACACACTCCAAACTCCACTATGGCCAAGACCAAAGAGCTGTCAAAGGACACCAGAAACAAAATTGTAGACCTGCACCAGGCTGTGAAGACTGAATCTGCAATAGGTAAGCAGCTTGGTTTGAAGAAATCAACTGTGGGAGCAATTTTTACCAAAATATAACTTTTTGGTAAAAACTCAACTCGTCGTGTTTGTCGTGTGACAAAGAATGCTGAGTTGCATCCAAAGAACACCATACCTACTGTGAAGCATGGGGGTGGAAACATCATGTTTTGGGGCTGTTTTTCTGCAAAGGGGCCAGGACGACTGATCCGTGTAAAGGAAAGAATGAATGGGGCCATGTATCGTGAGATTTTGAGTGAAAACCTCCTTCCATCAGCAAGGGCATTGAAGATGAAACGTGGCTGGGTCTTTCATCATGACAATGATCCCAAACACACCGCCCGGGCAACGAAGGAGTGGCTTCGTAAGAAGCATTTCAAGGTCCTGGAGTGGCCTAGCCAGTCTCCAGATCTCAACCCCATAGAAAATTTTGGAGGGAGTTGAAAGTCCGTGTTGCCCAGCAACAGCCCCAAAACATCACTGCTCTAGAGGAGATCTGCATGGAGGAATGGGCCAAAATACCAGCAACAGTGTGTGAAAACCTTGTGAAGACTTACAGAAAATGTTTGACCTCTGTCATTGCCAACAAAGGGTATATAACAAAGTATTGAGAAACTTTTGTTATTGACCAAATACTTATTTTCCACCATAATTTGCAAATAAATTCATAAAAAATCCTACAATGTGATTTTTCTGGATGTTTTTTTTTTTCATTTTGTCTGTCATAGTTGAAGTGTACCTATGATGAAAATTACAGGCCTCATCTTTTTAAGTGGGAGAACTTGCACAATTGGTGGCTGACTAAATACTTTTTTGCCCCTGTGTGTGTGTGTGTGTGTGTGTGTAATCTAAATCTATGCATAATAACCCAGCGTTCATTAGTTAAATATAAGGCTAATACTGCATTGAATTTATTTCCTGCACTATGTTGCACTAACCACCAGTGATGACAGTTATGCTTTTGGATCCAATATCCCTAAATGGATGTTTATCATCTGCTGAAATGACAGTTTCAATTTCTATAGTCATGTTCCAAAGAGTCTTTTATTTAATTTATTTTTTTGCCTATTTAAAACGACCAAATGTCAGCCTTTTACCAGATCTGAATATTTTTCCATGACCCGTATGCCTAACTGATCAAATTCCTGTGGACTAGGTTATATACATTAATGTTCTGCCCATTAATTAATTTATTTTAGGCCTTAGTGTAAAAAAAACAGCCATACATGGGGCCTCCCGGGTGGCGCAGTGGTCTAGGGCACCAGAGACTCTGGGTTTGCGCCCAGGCTCTGTCGCAGCTGGCCGTGACCTGGAGGTCCGTGGGGCGACGCACAATTGGCCTAGCGTCGTCCGGGTTAGGGAGGGTTTGGCTGGTAGGGATATCCTTGTCTCATCGCGTACCAGCGATTCCTGTGCCAGGCGCAGTGCACGCTAACCAGGTCACCAGGTGCACGGTGTTTCCGCCGACACATTGGTGCGGCTGGCTTCCGGGTTGGATGCGCGCTGTGTTAAAGAAGTGGTGCGGCTTGGTTGGGTTGTGTTTCGGAGGACGCATGGCTTTCGGCCTTCGTCTCTCCCGAGCCCGTACAGTTGTAGCGATGAGACAAGATTGTAACTACTAACAGTTTGAGACCATGAAATTGGAAAAGGGGGTAAAATTATAAAACAAAACAAAAAAAACAGCCATACATGATTTACATTTTTTGATAGACTCATAAACACAAACAAGCACTAGGCTACACAGCTTTTCCCCTCCCAAATACAGGGGAACTCGACATATTACACATATGCCGTCTAAGCCACACACACTGTCAGAGTTCCTTTTGGCACAGTTCTGAAATGGTAACTCCTCCCTCTCCCCCTCTGTATTGCCTCTGTACAGTCTACAGACAAACTGGAACGAGACAGACTGATCCTTTTCCTAAACAAACTCATTCTCAACAAGAAAAATGTGAAGGAGGTGATGGACTCCAATGGAGTTCGCATCCTAGTGGACCTGCTCACCCTGGCCCACCTACACACCAGCCGAGCCACTGTCCCACTACAGGTAGGTCTTTACCGCTGCCCTGTATGAACCACCCAAATGGTAGCATATTCTTCTCATCACATATCAAAAGCTGTATGTTTTGATACAGTTACAGGTGATTGAAGCGTATAGCTGTTGGAATTCAACTCGAATTTTGGCAGCTATATGCCTCAGTAACAGGCCAGTCTGTCTGGTTTCATGCTAATAACATGTCTGTCAGAGCAATGTGATCGAGGCCGGGGCGGACATGAAGAGGGAGAGCGAGAAGGAGTGGTACTTTGGGAACGCGGACAAAGAGAGGAGGGGCCCCTTTAGCTTCGAAGAGGTATGTTTCTATTGAATGCCAAACCAAGACTAATGCTTAGCTCTACTTCAAAAGAAAGCTCTTAGGTCTGATTATCTGGATCCAGTTGCATTAATTCGTTTTTTTGTTGGTATTTCCATGAAAAGGTACATTTTGTAACATGGGTGAACTATCCCTAAGTATGATATCTTTGACTGAACACATGCATGTGCCCTCCAGATGCAGGAATTCTGGAACACAGGAGTGCTGACGGCCAAGACGCGGTGCTGGGCCCAGGGCATGGACGGCTGGCGCCCCCTTCATGCCATCCCCCAGCTCAAGTGGTGCCTGCTAGCCAGCGGGCAGGCAGTGATGAACAAAACAGACCTGGCCACGCTCATCCTCAACATGCTCATCACCATGTGCTCCTACTACCCCAGCAGGTAGGGAGAAGATCATCAGTTATCTCCTTTTCCCCGCTTCTGTTCTCTCTGTCTCTTACTTTCTTTCATTCTTTCTCTTATTCTCTTTCATTCCACCTCTTGCTCTTTCATTCTCACTTTAATTTTCTCCCTCTCTTTTATCCTCTTTCATTTTGTCTCTCACTGAAACCCAGTTTAAAGTGTGCGTATGTCTCCGTCTTTCCCCAAGGGACCAGGACAATGCCATTATTCGTCCCTTACCCAAGATCAAGAGAATGATCAGTGACAACACCTGCCTCCCTCACATTGTCCAGGTGATTGAAACCAACCTATTATCAGCTCCATCTCCCTCCCATAGTTAATAACATTCACATGTTTGGTTGTCATTCAAATCACTATCCTACCACTTTAGCCAGCTGGACTGGTATTCATAAAGGATCTAAGATAAGGTGTGCTGATCTAGGATCAGGTCCCACGCTCCATTGTTTATAATCTAAAAGGTCAAACTTATCTTAGATCAGTACTCCTACTCTGAAACGCTTGAATACGAGCCCTGAAATGTACCAAGTTAAATGTAGACCCAGGTCTCCCTTGTGAAAGATGTCTTCTGACCTCAATGGCACTTCCTGGTTAAATAAAATGTAATGATATGTGTACTATTTCCTCCTCCCTTCTCCAATCAGCTGCTGCTGACCTTTGACCCCATCCTGGTAGAGAAGGTGGCCAACGTGCTGTACCTGGTGATGCAGGACAACCCCAACCTGCAACGCCTCTACCTCACCGGCATCTTCTTCTTCATCATGATGTACACCGGCTCCAACGTGCTGCCTGTGGCCAGGTCAGACTGGTGGAGAGATGCAACCGGACACACACGCATGTCATACACTCACGCACACACTACGATCCACGCATGACCGACTTGCCAAAACTATAGTTTAACAAGAAATTTGTGGTTTAAAAACAAGTTTTAATGACTCCAACATAAGTGTATGTAAACTTCTGACTTCGTGTGTGTCTATCTATCTATCTACAGTGCCTTGCGAAAGTATTCGGCCCCCTTGAACTTTGCGACCTTTTGCCACATTTCAGGCTTCAAACATAAAGATATAAAACTGTATTTTTTTTGTGAAGAATCAACAACAAGTGGGACACAATCATGAAGTGGAACGACATTTATTGGATATTTCAAACTTTTTTAACAAATCAAAAACTGAAAAATTGGGCGTGCAAAATTATTCAGCCCCTTTACTTTCAGTGCAACAAACTCTCTCCAGAAGTTCTATCTATCTATCTATCTATCTATCTTTCTATCTTTCTGATGGCCTACATTATGTCTTGTGGTTTCCTTTAGGTTCCTGAAGTACACTCACCTGAAGCAGGCCTTTAAGTCAGAAGAGGCCAAAGGTACAGACATCGTGCAGCGCAGTGTTCTGGGGCCGGTCCTGCCCGAGGCCATGGTGTGTTACCTGGAAAACTACGAGGCAGAACGCTTTTCCGAGATCTTCCTTGGAGAGTTTGACACGCCAGAGGCCATCTGGAGCAGCGAGATGAGGTAGACAAAAGCTTGCTGTTATTGTCTTTTGCACAGTCTGGAATCAAATCTCAGGCACTATCCCCAATTCTTTATTTTTACTGGATTTGAAGGACCAGATGGTGTTGAAGGAATGTTTTAGGACCAAGTCTCTCTCTCTCTCTCGTCTACACATCTGCCTCGGCCCCCCCTCAAAGGCGGATGATGATAGAGAAGATTGCGGCCCATCTGGCCGACTTCAGCCCACGGCTGTACAGCAACACGCGGGCCCTCTACCAGTACTGCCCCATCCCCGTGGTCAGCTTCCCCCAGCTGGACAACGAGCTCTTCTGCAACATCTATTACCTCCGGCACCTGTGTGACGCCAACCGCTTCCCGAACTGGCCCATCCGAGAGCCCGTATGTTGATGTTAACTGTGCGTGTGTGCATGCAACTATATGATGGTAGAATGGGCTTGTGAGAGGCTGATTGACAAATGAAAGTGTGTTTTGGAAGCGTTTCCGACTGCAGCACCTATACTAAAAGTGTATATGAAAGGGATGGAGACCTTAATAGTGCTATCATCATTGGTCTCTATTGTATTCTGCCTCCTGCAGGTGAAGCTGCTGAAGGATGCCCTGGAGGCCTGGAAGAAGGAGGTGGAGAAGAAGCCTCCCTCCATGTCTGTAGATGATGCCTACGAAGTCCTCATCCTGCCCAAGGGTCAGGGACAGTAAGTGGCCATTCATATATGATAAGATAAATGCACTTCTCCCTTCCCTCTGTCATCTCTCCTCTACAAGATGTCTATTGGTACTCTGTAGATGGAATATTTAAGATTTTCTGATTGTTATACAATTGTTTTTCCACAGGCATGAGGAGAGTAAGATCAGGAAGGCCTACTTCAGACTGGCACAGAAGTACCATCCGGACAAGAACCCAGAGGGCAGGGTATGTTACCTCACCATTGCTACTTCCCAGGTGGCACCTTATTCCCTATGTAGTGCACTATATAGGGCAGTGGTCACAAACAAAACTTGAAACGTGTTTTTTTTTGTTTTCCATCGCATGACCAAATGAACATGACCCTATATTATTGGGCCTTCTGTGTTGTGTGGCTGGTCGATCTTCAACCATCCTAGTCGGTCCCCAAACATTTCTGTAAAAAACCCAACGATTAAGCCTCACATTACTATTTTTTTGTCATTCGTCTCACACTGTTGGCGGTAGGCGCACTTGTTCCCATTTTTAACCATTTAATGTGTCTGAAGCTATAAACTCCACCTTTCCGGTATGCCCGGACAGCAAATCAAGTGCGCCTACAGCCGGCTAATCGGATAGCTCAGATTACCGTTTCTGAAGCTTCCTCGAGCACACAGCAAAGTAGATACTGTCAACAAAAACTGTAAAGAGCAGCTGTTTCTATGAGTGAGTTCATGTTTAAGTTTTTACTCTGCACCGTCAACACTTTTTATTCAACACTTTTATAAGCCAATAAATGTGCTGCTGCCTACTCGCGCTACAACCAGCACTGCAGCGAATGAGTGTATCGATAGGCTTGCATTATTCATGTTAGCGACTTGGGTCATTTTTCATATGGAGGGAAGTTTCACTTTCTCTGGTCATAGCAGTTACAACATGAATTTGTGCATGAGGCAGAAATAATGCGGTGTGACTAGAGTTTCCCCATCAGCTGGAAGACGGTGTCCCCTTTTTGGTCAGTCTCAGTGGAGGGAGAGCAGAGGGACATTGAGCAAAGCAATTTATTTTAAATTAGGCCCACTTGGCTGTGCCTTACAAGTAATACAACAACTGTTCTATTACCAGTTTGATCATATACCACAAGTTTTGAAATATAATTTTTAAATGGTCTGAGAATAACAACAATGTCATGTTTTTATCTGAGCGGTGGATCTCGGCGTCCATTTTGACTCAAAGTGACCACAGATATCGGGATTAGGATGCCGTTTGGGGCATAGCTATTATCATCAGTTTGAGCAGTTTTCCCCTCCTGTCTTGGAGCATTTACTTTCATTGTTCAGAGTTGTGTCTGTGTTCATGGCTGTGTCTCTTTGTGTGTTCAGGACATGTTTGAGAAGGTGAACAAGGCCTATGAGTTCCTGTGCACCAAGTCGGCCCGCATTATTGATGGCCCCGACCCTGAGAACATCATCCTCATCCTCAAAGCCCAGAGCATCCTCTTCAACAGACACAAACAAGGTCTGACATTCTAATACTCTCTGCACCATTCTGCATTGTCTGTAGTATTGTATTTTTTATGTTATTAATGTGAATTGGACATAAAAACAGACAACAATTATAATGTCAGGGCATATTAACTTGCATTGGTTTTTGGACGCAAATGCTAAAAGGTTAGCATTTGGAGACGGTGGCCATGTAAATAAAACCAAAGGATGGATTGCTATCTTACCTTGTCCATAGACTGCTTACAGGCCAAATAAACCTATATGTTGTTTTGTAAATTGGGTGAACTATCCCTTTAAGGCAAGCTCTTGTTATCCTTTGTCGACAGAACTGGAACCTTACAAGTACGCCGGCTACCCAATGCTCATCAAGACCATCACCATGGAGACAGGTGACGAGCAGCTGTTCTCCAAGACCTCCCCCCTGCTCCCAGCTGCAATCGAGCTGGCCTTCCACACGGTCAACTGCTCTGCCCTCAACGCTGAGGAACTACGCAGAGAACGCGGCATTGAGGTAAAACTAACAACACTACTGGCTGTTCACATATCAGGGTCATATTCAATGAAAGTAAATGACTATAACAGGGAGAGGTGTCCAATAAGAAATGTTAGTTTTTCATTTTCCGTTGCAAAACATTTTACTACGTTTTAAAACCATGTGCGCTAATAAATACAATTCAGATATTGCAACAATCTTCACCTTTTGTGATCGACATTCTTACATTTATACTTTTCTGGTGTATAACATAGTCCACCAAAAATATCCCTCTCCCATTTCCACCAGATTCTGTTGGACGCCCTATCCCGGTGTGTCGCTGTTTTAACCGCTTCCAGCAAGTCTGATGACATGGCTGTTCAAGTAAGACCACCACAGTGCCAGGACGTGGTGGAGTGGTAACACTCCCTGGCACGTCTTATATACGATTCCCCCACCGGAGACAAGGATTCAATTCTTGTGTTTACCCTTTCTATTCTTTATCCCACTTGCTTGTCTCCCCTTCTAATTTCCTTACTGTCTGAATAAAGTGTAAAATCACATTTAAAAAAATATATATATATTTAACAACACACCAGATACACAAACATCCCTCTGTCACACTAATTTCACTGTATTCTAACCCATACATGTCAGCCTGGAAATGAGTGTTACTGTTCAGTGTCGTTAATGGGCTGTGTTATTTTGTCTGTTCCTAGGTGTGTGGCCAGGTGTGTAAGTGCTACAGTGTAGCGGCTCAGTTTGAGGAGTGCCGGGAGAAGATCATCGAGCTGCCCAACATCATCAGGGATCTGTGTCACATGCTCTACTATGGGAAGGTGAGACCTCTACTTAATCATGTAACAACACCTTATATCTCTGGCTCTGTATGTACTAATGAGATACCACTCTGACACCAACTTGTACTTCCAAAAAGTGGCATTTTAAATGTGAGCACACACCTTCAATTGATAGCAATCATCTCTCTCTCTCTCTCTCAGGGTCTCCAGCGGACAGCGGCACTGGCCGTGCAGTGCGTCAGCTCCTTCGCCGTGGACTACTTCCTGCAGACGCACCTGTACCATGCCGGCGTGCTCTGGCACCTCCTGGTGCATCTGTTCAACTATGACTACACGCTGGAGGAGAGCGGCGTGGCCACCAGCCAGGACACCAACCAGCAGGAGATGGCCAACAGCCTGGCCAAGCTCAGCCTGGTGGCCCTCAGTCGTCTGGGGGGCTACACCCCGACACCCCCACCCCCTGGAGATGGAGGTGTAGTGGAGACTAACGGGGTGGAGGGGCAACCCCCGGAGAACCCTACAATTCGTAAGAGCCTGGCGGCCATGCTCACACCCTATATATCGAGGAGGTTAGGGTCAAGGGCACCGTCAGAGGTGAGTGATATTGGAAAAGGTGAAAGGGAATATGTAGATTAGACACAATTACACATACTCATAGACCCACTAGTTAAAACACTCTTGAGGATATACTCTGATATGCCACACACACTCACACACACTCACTCACTCATGCAGCTGTCCCATGTATTTTCCCCTGTGTGTCATACTAGGTATTGAAGCTGCTGAACAGCAACTCAGAGAACCCTTACCTGATCTGGAACAACGGGACCCGGGCCGAGCTTCTGGAGTTCCTAGAGGCCCAGCAGGAGGCCAACATCAGGAGGGTGAGCAGAGCACTTGGACTGACTCTAGAATGTGGCTACGTCCCAAATGGCACCTTTTTCCCTGTATAGTGCCCTACTTTTGACCCGGGTCCATTTGGGATGCTGCAATGGACATCTGTGTTATGATCACTGTAAAAGTGTATTATTAGGCCTGTATATAGAAATGTGTCTCTGTCTTAGGGGGATAACGATAAGAGCTTTGGCTCAGAGTTTGTGTTCAGTGACCATGGTAAAGAGCTTATCGTGGGCGAGGTCTTTGTCCGCGTCTACAACGAGCAGCCTGCCTATCCTCTAGAGGTGAGCCCCAACACTCAGTTTAGTGTCAAACCAAGCCCCATACTCGTCACTGTCAACCATTGTTCAATCAAATTGGTACTAACAACATTGTCATGCCATTAAGTAGCACACAGTCACGGTAATCCATTTGCTTCACGCAGCTCACAGTAATATCTGAAAACCTGCAGGTAATTATCTGGTAATGCGTACAGTACCAGTCAAAAGTTTAGACACACCTTATGTTTTTTCTTTATTTTTACTTTTTAGTTTCTACATTGTAGAAACTGTTAAGGAAGACATCCAAAATATGAAATAACATATATGGAGTCAGGTAGTAACCAAAAAAGTGTTAAACAAATCAAAATGTATTTTATATTTGAGATTCTTCAAAGTAGTGTGAGTGGACCAAGTACTTGGAGGTTGCTCTAAAGCGGAAAGGTGGAATGAACTTGTCAAGAGCAAGTTTTCTTAATTTAACAAAGTTCTCTATTGAGGTATTTTTCCTTCTCAAACACTCCAACACAATCAAGGATGATATCCCAAGGAAAACACATCTTCACAACAACAAGGAAGACAAGGTGAGTATCTTTAAACTATAACATAAATCACTGGTGTGTCACCGCCTTCACGATCCGTCCATGGAGAGCCCCCTTCGGGTGGTTGCCCGGATCAGTGGTGACCATTCCCTAGAGGTGGTGTGTCCCCTTCTCCCTTCCAAAAGGTACGTCCTCTCCTTTGTAGAAGCAAACACTTTTTTTTCTCCCCCCTCTGCCAGTTCCCTCCTCGCTCTTGTAGGGGGAAGAGAATAGCTCATTAGTACCGTCAGCTGGCCTTAATTGCCTCTGATCACCTTCACTCACATGCCGGGTTGGGCTACTGTCTGTGGGAGCAAACAGTAGCCACCTCTGGTGGTCCTTCCACAGTAGCCACCATTTGACAGCTTTGCACACTCTTGGCATTCTCTCAACCAGTTTTACCTGGAATGCTTTTCCAGCAGTCTTGAAGGAGTTCCCACAAATGCTGATCACTTGTTGGCTGCTTTTCCTTCACTCTGCGGTCCATCTTATCCCAAACCATCTCAGTTGGGTTGAGGTTGGGTGATTGTGGAGGCCAAGTCATCTGATGCAGCACTCTATCACTCTCCTTCTTGGTCAAATACCCCTTACACAGCCGGGAGGTGTTTTGCGTCATTCTCCTGTTGAAAAACAAATGATAGTCCCACTAAACGCAAACCAGATAGGATGGCGTATCGCTGCAGAATGCTGTGGTAGCCATGCTGGTTAAGTGTGCCTAAATAAATCACAGACCGTGTAGTGTAATCAGAAAAGCATCCCCACATCATGCCACCTCCTCCATGCTTCACTGTGGGAACTGCTCATGCGGAGCTCATCCGTTCACCTACTCTGTGTCACAAAGACACGGCGGTTGCAACCAAAAATCTCAAATTTGGACTCAACAGCCCAAAGAACAGATTTCCACCGGTCTAATGTCCATTACTTGTGTTTCTTGGCCCAAGCAAGTCTCTTCTTATTGGTGTTCTTTAGTAGTGGTTTCTTTGCAGCAATTTGCGCATGAAGGCCTGATTCACACAGTCTCCTCTGAAAAGTTGATGTTGAGATGTGTCTGTTACTTGAACTCTGAAGCATTTATTTGGGCTGCAATTTCTGAGGCCGGTAACTCTAATAAACTTATCCTCTGCAGCAGAAGTAATTTTGGGTCTTCCTTTCCTGTGGCGATCCTCATGAAAGCCAGTTTCATCATAGCAATTGATGGTTTTTGCAACTGCACTTGAAGAAACGTTCTAAGTTCTTGACATTTTCCGTACTCACTGACCATCATGTCTTAAAGTAATGATGGACTGTCATTTCTCTTTGCTTATTTGAGCTGTTCTTGCCATAATATGGACTTGGTCTTTTACCAAATAGGGCTATCTTCTGTATACCACCCCAACCTTGTCACAACACAACTGATTGGCTCAAACGCATTAAGAAGGAAATAAATTCCACAAGTTAACTTTTAGCGAGGCACACCTGTTAATTGAAATGCATTCCAGGTGAATAACTCATGAAGCTGGCTGAGAGAATGCCAAGAGTGTGCAAAGATGTTATCAAGGCAAAGGGCGGCAACTTTGAAGAATCTCAAATTTATCATTTGTTTCACACTTTTTTGGTTACTACATGATTCCATACAGTATGTGTTATTTCATAGTTTTGATGTCTTCACTATTATTCTACAATGTAGAAAATAGTAAAAATAAAGAAAATCTCTGGAATGAGTAGGTCTGTCCAAACTTTTGACTGGTACTGTATGTATTTAGCTATAACCATGTAATTAAATAGAACACTAGTAATTTGATGTATTTCTATGGTTATAACCATCCAAATATTTAGTTTAAACATCAGATCAGATGTTATAGGCCTTGTTATTAGTCTGTAACAATGTCTCCCTGTTGATTATGGTCCAGTACCCCAAGGCATTTGCGGCCAGCCTGCTGGACTATGTGGGCTCCCAGGCCCAGTACCTCACCACCCTGCTGGCCATGTCCCAGAGCAACAAGGTGGAGTCCCAGCAGCACGCAGAGAGGCTCCACAGGGCTGAGATGGCCCTGGAGGCCTTGCGCAACGTCATTAAGAACAACCCAGGTACTGTATAATATACAACCACTGCTCATTCTTTTAAAAAATGCTTCGCTTTTTTCATTACCTGAATGTGTGCTCTGTGACCTGTGTTGACCCCAGGTTCGGAGACCGAGTGCATCGGCAATTTCAAGCTGCTCTTCTCCTTGTTACGGGTTCACGGGGCTGGGAAGGTGCAGCAAATAGCTTTGGAGGTACAGTGACTCTCTCAACTCAAATGTGCTCTCTCTCACTCTCTCTCACTCTCTCACTCTCTCTCTCACTCACTCTCACACACACACACACACACACACACACACACACACACACACACACATATATTCACTCTTTGTTTTTCTCCCCAAGGTTGTGAACACGGTCACCTCCAACCAGGAATGTGTGGCCAACATCGCTGAGTCCCTGGTGCTGTCCAACCTACTGGTGCTGCTGCACTCCTTGCCTTCCAGTAAGACCACATAACACCTACTTCATCTACTACTCCTTTCTACGATATACACTATTCAAAACCTGTCTGATTTTATGTATTCCTTTCAGGCCGGCAGCTTGTACTGGAAACCTTGTACGCCTTGACCTCCAACACCAAGATAGTCAAAGAAGCTATGGCTAAGGGTCAGTATTATGCAGATTTGTTCTTGAATATCCAGTATTATAGTAACTGCCAAAATAAAGGAAACACCAGCATAAAGTGTCTTAGTAGGGCGTTGGTCCACCACAAGCCACCAGAACAGCTTCAATGCGCCTTGGAATCGACAATGGCACATTTCCATACAGGATTTACCCCTTTTTTATTTACATTTTTTACCAAAAGGGTCAAACTTTTCTGTTTACATCTATGCGGGCTGGCACCTGTCTCTCACTGGGCGAAGCCAGGCCACTGGTACTTTTCAGCTCTCATTTACATAACAATGGCTAGCTGTGAACTGTAACACCTTCTCACAAAGCAACTATTTTCCCTACTATAACATAAGGGTGTATATACTAGTGTAACACTGGTGTTGGTCTAAAAGCAGCACAAGTCTCTGGAAATCTATTGGAGGAATGCAACACTATTCTTCCATGATGGTGGTGGAAAACGCTATCTCCGGCTCTCCCCCAGAATCTTTCGTAAGTGTTCAATTGGGTTAAGATCTGATGACTAAGAGACCCACACACACTTTAAACCTCCGATGCTCCTTTTGAGACTCCTCTTTCAAAGTCAGCCATCGTAGCCAAAATAATGGGCAAATGGGCATTTTTATACATGACCAGATGTTAATTGCTTAATTAACTCAGAAACCCCACCTGTGTGGAAGCCCCTGCTTTATATCCCTCATTTACTCAAATGTTTCCGCTATTTTGCAGTTACTTGTATCATCATCTGTTGTCATGGGTAACTCTCCAGGGATTGACAATAACGATTTTCCTCTTGTCGAAGACAAGTAAAAAAAAATGTTAAAAAAAATGGAGACGCCTGAAAATGTAGCCAAACTTTGAGACCTTTAATTACATAAATATAGGCTATACGCTAGTCATGTTTTACAAATATAATGAAGGATAGTTCAACTTTAATCTTAAAGGCTTGATTCTATCAACATATTCGAGGCAAGGTTCGTTCAGATAAAATGGTCACAACAGAACGGTTATGTACGGTGTTGCGCACCGTACAGTACATAACCCACATTGAATCTGAGCAAGAGGCAGTCAGCGTTTTGAAACTATTTAAGCATAAACGTACTGTTTAAAACCTGGAAATGTTATGTCATATTATGAAGCATGTCTTACCTTGTTTCAAAGTAGCCTAGCCAAAATAGAACCATAGAAATGTGGAGGGAATTATTTACAAACACTTAATATGCCCTTAAAACCAGCATTTTTCTCATGTTCTCGTTATTTTATTGTCCAACAGACAAATGCATAAATCCTAGTCATATTAGTAGGCCTAACCAATGCTAGTTGATTCATGTTTAGATCTCCCCGCTTTCTTAATTTCGAACAGATATTTTCATCTGTCAGTTGAAACTGCTTATGCGTGCGGTGCGCTTTTGAGAATGGTGTTTTCCCTCTGATTGCATTTTGGAACGTTTGCGTGTAGCCTACAGCCATGTGCACATTGTTGCGCTTATAATATGAAGAAATACAACTTGATCAACATTTTAAGCTAACCGGTCTGATCTGTTTCATCAGCCTCATTGCTTTTTTACGTATTTTTTTTATGTGGTTGTATGAATTTTGTATTTGTCATCCCAGAACTGTCCCAGAGTTCGTTTTGAACCATAGACATATTTATTTTTATCATCCCAGGAAAGAGCTTCACTTTTTTAGCCACTTGTCCTTTGGACAAGTAGGACAGATTTTTCATGTCAAACTCTGCCCTCCCCCTCTTCCTCCAGGTGCATTGATCTACCTACTGGACCTCTTCTGTAACTCCACCCACCCCCAGGTGCGCTCCCAGACGGCCGAGCTCTTCTCCAAGATGACCTCAGACAAGCTGGTTGGGCCAAAGGTCAGTCAGTATCCTTGCGTGGCTTGCCATAGGAAGAGAGCGATCACTCTGTAGAGAATACTTTAGCTCTGCATCCCAAATGGCACCTTATTCACCATATATTGCACTACTTTTTGGCTAGGGCCCTGTTTTCTTTCTCCCTCATCCTTATCCCTCTCTCCCCCTCAGGTGCGTTTGACTCTGATGCGTTTCCTGCCCGGCGTGTTCATGGACGCTATGCGGGACAACGCGGAGGCGGCGGTGCACATCTTCGAGGGGACACATGAGAACCCCGAGCTCATCTGGAACGACGGCTCTCGGGAGACTGTCTCCACCACCGTCCGGGAGATGATGCTCGAGTACGCAAACTTTCTTTCTGGGCTTCTCTCTTATTGACCATGTGATTTGTATCTTTTGTCTCATGTTTTTCTCCCTTTTACTCTGCAGGCACTTTAAGCAGCAAAAGGATAATCCTGATGTTAGCTGGAGAGTAAGTTCAAATCAATAAATGGAGCCATATTCATGTAAATGTGATGGATATCTTATTTGCTACTAATACTTTTCGCTGTGTAGTAAACGGTGAATAAGGTGACCTGATAAATGCCCAAAGGAATCAGCGTAAACAACAGTAATCACATTAATTACACGGTGTGTTAATATTACAATGTTAACTGTGTTTGCAGCTGCCCGAGGAGTTCACGGTGGCGTACGGGGACGGGCAGGGTGAGCTGGCGGTGGGTGGAGTCTTCCTGCGTATCTTCATCGCTCAGCCGGGCTGGGTGCTTCGCAAACCCCGGGAGTTTCTAGTGTCCCTCCTGGAGACCATTACTGAGCTATTTGAGACTAACAATCCCAATGTGAGGACACACGCACACATTCATATCCTTGCCACCATGAAATTGTCTCACTGAGTGAATTAAAGCACATTTCTCACACACACACACACACACACACACACACACACACATATATTTCCTGTAACTGAGCAGGAAAATATCTATTGTCATCTCATAAAAGACCCTGTACAGAATATCCACTTCTATGCTTGTACGCTAACATCTCAATTTCTAACCATCGCTGCTCATTTCTAACAGGGTGAGGCCCTGGAGACAGTTACCACAGCGGCGGTGTGTTTGTTCAGCACCCAGACACAGCTGTGTGATCAGGTCCCTCCCCTGGGACACCTGCACCGCATCCTGGCAGCACTGACCCACAAGAACAACGCCGTGCCCAAGAGCTCTATCCGCCTCATCCACGTGCTCTCAGATAATGAGGTGAGATCACAGTCTATGGTGGCTTTCCACAACATGAGATGATATTCTATATGACAGACAGGGTGACCAGATCGACCATAAGCTAGTTTAGCAAGCTATGATTGGCTGATGTATTAATGTAGCTGTATAACTACGACCAAGTCAACTTTAACTACATATAGAGTCTACAATAGTCTTGATTTGATTGTAATGAGGTCAACAATCTTCCCATGTACACTAAATCTGTTTTATATTTATTTTTTGTCACACTTAGAAGTGTATAACAAGTCTAATGCTGTGTTTTTGTGTGTCTGTTTGTGTACACCTGTATGTGCGCGCGCAGCAATGTGTGCGCTCTATGGCGTCTCTGGAGACCATCGGTCCTCTGATGAGTGGGATGAAGATGAGGGCGGACATGGCAGGACTGGCCTGTGAGGCGCTGAACCGCATGTTCCAGAGAGAGCAGACAGACCTCGTGTCTCAGGTAGCTCATCTCTGTCATTTGTTGAGTCCCAAATGACACACTATTCTTTATGCAGTGCACTACTTTTGGCCAGGGCCCATAGTTCTCCGATCAGAAGTAGTGCACTATATAGGGATTAGGGTACCATTTGAGGTTAACACAGTTAAATTTTCTCAACATTTTTTCCCCCTGTTTATTCCTTAGGGGAAAACACAGGGTGTGCTTGCGTTCGACCCTTTTTTACTTGTTATTCCATGTCATTTGAGTGTTTTTATGGGTTCCTACATGCACACATAGGCCCTCCGAGTGGAGTTGGTGCCGTACCTCCTGCGGCTACTGGAAGGAATTGGACTGGAGACCTTAGACAACCCCTCGGCCACCAAGGCTCAGATCGTCAAGGCTCTCAAGTCCATGACACGCAGTCTGCACTATGGAGAACAGGTTAGGCACCATGACTATGTCAGTCAATATATCAATCCGTATATCAACAATATATTGCAGTACTTACTGTGTGTCATTTCCCCGCGGGACATTAAAGTTGATCTTATCCTATCCTCACTGCTACTGTACACTTCTATCAGTCTGAGAGGTCCTGTGTTGCAGGTGAATGAAATCCTGAATCGGTCTACTGTGTGGAGTGCCTTCAAAGACCAGAAGCATGACCTGTTCATCTCCGAGTCCCAGACTGCAGGGTACATCACAGGTGGGGATGTAATCCACAGATACACACAGTATATTAAGCACTACAAAGAGGGGGCATTGTACAAGCCCAATCTGAATCCCTTTGTTCTACTATGCTTCCATTGAGCACTTTGTGGCTGCTGACTCCTCACTTAGTGCCTCTCAGCCTTATACCCTCCTCCCTATTTTTCCTCTCTGTTTTCCTCTCTTCCTCCTGTTCTTTCCCTTTGTCTTCCTCCACGTTTCCTTCTTACTCAGGTGTGTCCACTCCCTCTCTCATGGCGGCCAGCAGCCCCCTGCGGACTGGGCTGTAGTTTCCTATGCATGGTCCTCCCAGCACTCCTCTCTTTGCTCTGACTGCAGGTAGACTTTGTCCTTGCTCCCCCCCCCACCCACCATCCCTCCACCTCAACTCATTTTCCTGTGGCCCTCCCATCTTGTGCCACTGCTCCGTTTTTCCATTTCCACTTTCCCAAACACAACACATCTCATCACTTTAGCACAAGTCAATGAGGGAATCCTTTGAACCAGTGATGGGGAAGCCCTTAATAAAGTCAAGTGGCCCTAATAAAGTCAACAGTGGCCCTAATAATAAAGTCAACAGTGGCCCTAATAAAGTCAACAGTGGCAATATGCTTGCTGATGGTTTAGGTAGCAATAGTTCATATACTCGTATGCCATCTCCACTACCACCTCTCACACCGCCAGCCCTGTAACATAACATAATAACCACACAATGTAACATCTTCAACAGATAATCTAGTGTTGACCTCAGTCCTTACCACTCATCTTGTGCATTCAATTTCAGTAGTCAGCCTTGAGCATTCCTCAGTCTCTCATCCCCTGTCTCTTTTTGTTTGGCTGTCTCCTTCAGGTCCAGGAGTCGCTGGCTACCTTACAGCAGGAACCGGCTCCACAGTGCTGCCCAGCATTCCGCCCCCTGTGGACAATGACATTGGAGACTCAGGCTGAAAGACTGACTGACAGGCGGACTGAGAGAGAAGTGCTCAGCCCTCCAGACTGATCTGCTGCTCCAAGGCTGCAGCTCAGACTGCTCAGCTCCACGAAAGAGGGAGGATGGAGAGGGGACATCACAGACTGTCCCCAAAATGTCCGTTGTCGCCACACCTTCAAAATGTCACGGTCCTTCCCCTGCCCCCTCCAAAATACAATCAGTCTTCGTAAATCCGTCTTAAAGCAAATTATAAAACTTGTCGTCAACCTTCAATTTTTGTTTTTGTGCTCCTTTGTGTCTTCCAATGAGACAACACATAGTTTACTTTTATATGAATATATTTTTTACTCTTAATTTTTGTGGATTTAAAGACAAAACAGACTGAAGATCTATGTAAATTTGGACCTGTCTCGCACTCCGTTCTCTTCTTCCTTTCCTCCATCATGCCTGGTCTCACTACCCTGCCTGGTCACATACATCCTCACACCCCCCAGTCCTGAAGGAGGGTACTCTATCTGGCCTGGACATGTGATCACTGACTGAAAAAAGATACACTTTAATCTCCACTCACCTGTTCGCAGGAGGCATCCAGTCATGCATCGAAAACATTTCCTAAATGTATGTTGTTTTGGTGTCGTATGGAAAAGGTTGAAAAAAGAATTGTAAGAAGTAACTCTCAGAATTATGGTGAATTAAGACTGCCCTTTTTGAAGTGGCTATATGTGTGCGTTCGTTGTCTGTTTGTCTTACCCTCACCATGATGATCTTGATCCATACTTTGCTCTGCTCACTATCTATTTGAAGGTTGCCCTTTCTGCGGCTGCTGAGAATCTTTTTCTACGTCATTTTCCTTCTCCAGAATGCAAAAAGCACTCAAATATTTATAGGTAAATAACGGCCTTTACCAACAGAAATGAGCTTCTCTGCTAAGACATTTGGAAAGAAACTGACTTTGATTATACATCTGTGAAAGACTAGTGCAATTGGGAAATGTTTGATGTATTATGACATATATAAGCTTTCTATATTAAATGTACATAAATAAAAGTTACACTTGTACATAAGATTTTAAGAATAAAAGGGAACCCACAATGTTCTTTCCATCAGAATGTCTATTGCCAATTAAACTGAAGAGTGAATAACAATATAAAGTACAGTACAATAAGAGAAATGTCAAACTTTATACCAGAGTGGGGTATAGCAACAGTACATACATTGACAGAGCAAGCAAACCCTTGTGCCATAAAGGTCCAGAATCTTGGGCTCAAGTACACATACAGCACCAGTCAAAAGTTTTGGACACACCTACTCATTCAAGGGTTTTTCTTTATTTTTACTACATTTCTACATTGTAGAGTGATAGTGAAGACAACTATGAAATAAGTGGGAAATCGTGTTGGTTTTGAATGTATTTCCATTCCTGCGAGCAGGGCACGCACATTCATATGCCCTTTTCTTAGGACCCCCAAAATCTCACTTCCTTCTACATTTTATTACGATTTCCTCGCGCGAATAACAACGAAGCAACAGCTGGCGACTTTCTAACCTCAAGGTGACTGAACTGTTGCTTTTTCGGAATTGTTGTACACTGTGATCGAGACGAATGACCTGTTTAATTACGATAACAATGAGTGTTTGTCCAGGTTTTAGACATTTTGATGCTCATCAACCTCTGAATGACAAGTTCGTAAATTAAGTCTGTCACACTTAATTTGGCCTCTCGCGAGCTCGACTAATTTTACTCCTGTTAGTGCTAGATAACTAACGCGCGCTAGCTAGCTAGCTAAGCTATTTATTTGCTGGCTAAAGGAATAAGCTAATGTTGGAGGTCTTATAAGGTAAGAACAGTGGTTAAGCTGAACTGCCCCCCCCCCCCTCTTCCCAGACGTTTTGAGCACAACTATGCACGTTCTCAGAGCAGAAAGTGACTGTCAATGCTATCATGACTTATCAGTTAACTAGCTAACTACTGTAGCTAAGTATGTTGTAGCTAACGCCATAGTCACTGACAGCAAAATAAGCTAGCTAACGTTACCAACATGTCAACGTCGTGTTATATTCTCTGTAGTTAGCTAACGTTAGATATGTCCTGCATTAAAAAGCCTGCTAGCCATATGACTGTTCCTATATCCATATAGCTAGCAGTTAACGTTACACTTCTGCCACATTGCAGGTTTATCATGTGAAAAGGAGATTGAGAAGACTTCATTAAGTTTGTAGACGTCAATGGACGAAAGACGGACCTTGCTGTCAAGGCCTATGAGGTGAGTTTCATGTGTATTATAGTGCCAGTGACACTTACTGTAGTGTCCACGATTAGGCTAACCACTAACATTTGACAGTAACGTTACAGTGAGTGATCATGCTTCTTGAATCTTGTATGTCTAGCTGTGTCAGTGTGTCAGGGAGTGAACGTTATTCATTTTACATATGGAAAATCGGACCTGTCTGAAATGAAAATGGATGGCCCTCCTATAGCAAAATATATATTGACCTAAATCCTCCCTGAACGCTTAAAAAAAAGTGACCCTCCCCTACACCCAAAATAATTCAGACATAAAGTGGATAGCAGAGAACATGTCTACCGTTTACCCTCACTTCTTGGGCTGACCAGAGCCTTAGATACACAGTTTTAGAAACTGTTCTTTGTCCTGTAAGTATTAGGCTACATGGCAATGCAGGAATTTTGATATTGCACAGGGCTGTGGGCTAGAAGGTTGTGGGTTCGTAGACCACCGTGGGTGGACAAGAGTAGGGGTGGAAAGGTCTTCTATATAGGAAAATTATTTTATTTACAGGTCCAAGAAAAAAAATATCCTTTATAAATATTTAATGCAATTCTACGTATTCTACATAATTTTACATATTAGCAGAATATCACATTTCAGATGACTGAAATTACAGGCTAAGAATGGTCAGAAAGAGGCCTACTGTATGTGTTCATCTTAATATATTTCTCCAATGCCAAATCAGTGTGTCTTTTTTGCAATTAAACTGTCCCTGTTTGCAAATAATTACACCCGAGACAAAATAATTACATCTGAGATATCATTAGGAATCTGAGCATGATTCTTTCAAAAGTTAGGCCAACCTTTCCACCCCAGTAGGCCTAACGACGCAGAACATTTTAAGCTTTAACTGTTGGCTACTCTTCTTCCATGGTTTAACCCAAGGAGAGAAGGTCACAAGTGTTTCCCTTTCTGGGTTTAAGCATCTTCTATTGTACAGAAAGTGAATAGCTTTAATCAATTGAAAGTGTCAGAATTAGATTACTTCCCAAGCAAAGTCTATTTTTTTGTCTCCTCACCTATAGAAGGTTGCTGCTGCTCAGTCTCTCAATGTAAAAGAAACAAAACAATGATATCCCCATATGCATTAGTCACACCTTTCCCAGGTATTTTACAGCTTGTTTCTAGCATAAAGCATCGTAGACCAAAGCGCTTTTATAGATCACTTAATATAATCTGATTTGTTTTTATTTTTTTCAGTCTTAAACTAACAAGGGGTAGTTCTGTGCTCTTTGGCATTTTCTTTAACAAAAAGTAGACCTATGGCATACCCCCTCAATTTGAGTCTTAACAGCCATAGGCTATTTAAGGGGTGCATGGTGGGTGGAGGAATTGCCAGAGAAATCTATGGATATAGCAGCCTATATTTAATCTGTAGACCAATGGAGACTCCACAGGGGAGGACCATCTCAGTGAATTTTATAACTTCAATGTTTTTCCATTTTATTTTTTTAGAATAAACTATACTAAGTATAGTCACATGTCACCAAATAATTGATTAAAACACTATTTTGCAAATAATAACAGTAGCCTCTGTAGGGTAGCACCATGGTGTAGCCGGAGGACAGCTAGCTTCCGTCCTCCTCTGGGAACATTGACTTCAATACAAAACCTAGGAGGCTCATGGTTCTCACCCCCTTCCATAGACTTACACAGTAATTATGACAACTTCCGATCAGAGCTCTTTCAGCACCCAATCAAAATATCAGCCAACGAGAGCGTACAGGTCGCAATGGTGGGTAGTATATGGGGCTTTGGTGACAAAACGGATTGCACTGTGATAGACTGCATCCAATTTGTTGAGTATGGTATTGGAGGCTATTTTGTAAATGACATCGCCAAAGTCGAAGATTGGTAGGATGGTCAGTTTTACAAGGGTATGTTTGGCAGCATGAGTGAAGGATGCTTTGTTGCGAAATAGGAAGCCAATTCTAGATTTAACTTTGGATTGGAGATGTTTGATATGTGTCTGGCAGGAGAGTTTACAGTCTAACCAGACACCTAAGTATTTATAGTTGTCCACATATTCTAAGTCAGAGCCGTCCAGAGTAGTGATGTTGGACAAGCGGGTAGGTGCAGGTAGCGATCGGTTGAAGAGCATGCATTTAGTTTTACTTGTATTTAAGAGCAATTGGAGGCCACGGAAGGAGATAGAGGGTTGATGTGTTAGCTAGCTGGCTATGACTTTCCAACACAACACTTGAACTCTTCCAAGTCAAAGTGACAACGATGTAGGCTGTGTGCAGCGTTTTGGCTTGGCAAGTTTTTTTTGCCTGGTCACATACAGCTGATGTGTTGTGCTTTGAAGTCCACAAGTGAAGGTAAGAGGAGGGCACATAGCTGCGACAAAGAATACAAAGAGGCTGCTATGAAAGTTAACTGTGTTTGTGTGATCAGGGGTGTATTCATTTTTTTAATCCTCCCTTATCTTAAACAGCGCTGACTGCCACTACTGTAGACCTACATCTTATTTCTTAAATAGGAATAACACAAGCCTCTTGTTGTTAGTAAAGTGTAATTAAAATGAAGACTGTTTAAATGAATTATACCTACTTGAATATGCCTAATTTCAGCACCACAAGCTTTCCATTTCCGATTTGATTGTGCTGCGGCTGCCACTTGAAGTTTCAGCACCACAATGTAAGTTACTCGCATCTGGCCAATAACTCTGATAAATAGGCCTACATCAGGGGCAAGAAACATTGTTTTTAATAAAATCAATTATAGTAATAGCAAGCTATGAAAGTTGCCCTCCGGTCCTCCTCATCTTTGTGTTCTCCTTCTCAAACTGAACAGAACATAGGCTAGTCTTTTGAGTCTCCTCGTGCCACCGTAGGCCTACATAGCACAGCCAGCCGTTGGTTAGGCAGCACACATGTTTTTGATCAGCAAGAGCAGGCCAGGGCTCAGGGCTGGAGTATCCACTGCAGTGTGTAATGCAGCCTAGTTTTATTTCCACCTGCAGCTAATCTTAGAAATATAACTTCGCTCTGTGCTTCTCCGAGCATGCACTTCATAGCCTACAGGCAAAACAATATATATATAGTATTCGGCAAACCTTCTCACTTGAAATGCCAATTTACCATTTCTACGGATCTGTGTGCAAGTTATGGTTTTCACATGCACATTTTCGTGGAGTAGTTTAATTTATAATAACGTCTTCGTATCTCAAAATCATTGTAATGTGGTTAATCTAAATGAAAATTATACAAACTTAAAAAGTTACTTCTGTTGCCATTGCCAACGATGTAAAAAGAGCCTATATAAAGCCAACAAATAAAATCATTGCAGCCTGCAGGTAGAAAATATCCAGATTTAAAAAATATATATCCTGTAAATCACATTGGCTACACATGGCCTGTCTGCAACAAACTTGAAACATTATATCAACTATTAATTTTGGTTCAGCCTGAAGCTCCTTTCTACATTGTATGAAATATTCTGGGCCCTCAGTTTCCCGCCGAGATGTTGGCTATTTGGCAAGGGATAAAAAAATAATCAGGTAGGCCTGTTTTTATAACGTTTCCACTGGATCAGAGCAGGACATTTTTCCCTTTCACGCTGAGTGATTATCAAAAGGGAGAGGAGCTGGAAAGATGTTTCAAATACATTGAGGAATTATTATCGTTCTCAATGGATGTAAAAACAGACTTTGTTTGCTCGCTGTTAGTGGTGAAGAAAACAAAATTACTTTGAGAAGCTCCACAGCTCAGTGGTGGTGGTGCATTAAGCCAATCAGAAATGCTATCAGATCCCCAAATGGGAACATTTATATGCCTACATTTGCACGCAGGTCAGGTAGCCCATCGGCCTGCTCCTATGCGTAATCAGGTGCACGTCCTTAATCAACATTGACTGGAGCGCTCCAAACAAAAGACAATGACTACATTGACTGAACTAGTAAATGTAATGAAATTAACCAAAACTTGTTTCCCACAAGTGTAGCCTAGGTTGTGCTCTCTGCAAACAACGTGTCCACTCCGACAATGACAACTATAAAAGACTGGAATAATAATATATTGAATGCATTAACAGACATTACTGTAACCAAACAAACATTGTAGATAACAAATTATAGGAATTAACTGTAAATGTACTACGGGTGATATATGTAATGGGGAATTGATGTACACTAACAATAAAATGTAAACAATTCACAAAATGAAGTTAAGAAACAATGAATGTACACAAATTGGCGGTAGAGAGCACATTATGGAGAGATGTGCATTGTGCAACTCCCCTTCTTCTTGGACTGTGCCATCCCGTGGCCTCCGCAATAGTTCACTGAGATAGGCGCAAATAAGACAGGTGTCTCGTGTGCCATAAAAAAATATATATATGTTTACATATACAGTGGGGCAAAAAAGTATTTAGTCAGCCACCAATTGTGCAAGTTCTCCCACTTAAAAAGATGAGAGGCCTGTAATTTTCATCATAGGTACACTTCAACTATGACAGACAAAGTGAGAAAAGAAAATCCAGAAAATCACACTGTAGGATTTTTAATGAATTTATTTGCAAATTATGGTGGAAAATAAGTATTTGGTCACCTACAAACAAGCAAGATTTCTGGCTCTCACAGACCTGTAACTTATTCTTTAAGAGGCTCCTCTGTCCTCCACTCGTTACCTGTAATAATGGCAACTGTTTGAACTTGTTATCAGTATAAAAAACACCTGTCCACAACCTCAAACAGTCACACTCCAAACTCTTATGGCCAAGACCAAAGAGCTGTCAAAGGACACCAGAAACAAAATTGTAGACCTGCACCAGGCTGTGAAGACTGCATTTGCAATAGGTAAGCAGCTTGGTTTGAAGAAATCTACTGTGGGAGCAATTATTAGGAAATGGAAGACATACAAGACCACTGATAAAATGATCACAAGAATGGTGAGCAAAAATCCCAGTACCACACGGGGGGACCTAGTGAATGACCTGCAGAGAGCTGGGACCAAAGTAACAAAGCCTACCATCAGTAACACACTACACCGCCAGGGACTCAAATCCTGCAGTGCCAGACGTGTCCCCCTGCTTAAGCCAGTACATGTCCAGGCCTGTCTGAAGTTTGCTAGAGAGCATTTGGATGATCCAGAAGAAGATTGGGAGAATGTCATATGGTCAGATGAAACCAAAATATAACTTTTTGGTAAAAACTAAACTCGTCGTGTTTGGAGGACAAAGAATGCTGAGTTGCATCCAAAGAACACCATACCTACTGTGAAGCATGGGGGTGGAAACATCATGCTTTGGGGCTGTTTTTCTGCAAAGGGACCAGGACGACTGATCCGTGTAAAGGAAAGAATGAATGGGGCCATGTATCGTGAAATTTTGAGTGAAAACCTCCTTCCATCAGCAAGGGCATTGAAGATGAAACGTGGCTGGGTCTTTCATCATGACAATGATCCCAAACACACCGCCCGGGCAACGAAGGAGTGGCTTCGTAAGAAGCATTTCAAGGTCCTGGAGTGGCCTAGCCAGTCTCCAGATCTCAACCCCATAGAAAATCTTTGGAGGGAGTTGAAAGTCCGTGTTGCCCAGCAACAGCCCCAAAACATCACTGCTCTAGAGGATATCTGCATGGAGGAATGGGCCAAAATACCAGCAACAGTGTGTGAAAACCTTGTGAAGACTTACAGGAAACGTTTGACCTCTGTCATTGCCAACAAAGGGTATATAACAAAGTATTGAGATAAACTTTTGTTATTGACCAAATACTTATTTTCCACCATAATTTGCAAATAAATTCATAAAAAATCCTACAATGTGATTTTCTGGATTTTTTTCCCCTAATTTTGTCTGTCATAGTTGAAGTGTACCTATGATGAAAATTACAGGCCTCTCTCATATTTTAAGTGGGAGAACTTGCACAATTAGGGGGCTGACTAAATACTTTTTTGCCCCACTGTATATACATATGTACATACACACAGTACCAGTCAAAAGTCTGGACACCTACTCATTTCTGGGGTTTTCTTGATTTTTACTAATTTATACATTCTAAAATAATAGTAGACATCAACACTATTAAATAACAAATGGAATCATGTAGTAACCAAAAAGAGTGTTAAACAAATATAAATATATTTGAGATTTTTCAAAGTAGCCACCCCTTGTCTTGATGACAGCTTTGCACACTCTTGGCATTCTCTTAACCAGCTTTATGAGGTAGTCACCTGGAATGCATTTCAATTAACAGGTGTGCCTTGTTTTAAAGTTAATTTGTGGAATTTCTTTCCTTAATACGTTTGATTCACTCTGTTGTGATGTGACAAGGTATGGGTGGTATGCAGAAGATGGAACCACTCAAATAAGCAAAGCGAAACGAAAGTCCATCATTACTTTAACTCTTGTGTGGTGTTCATGTTTTTGTTATTCACCCAAAGTTCGCGTGTCTGACGGACCCACAACATTATTGGGTTTTTAAAACAATACAGCCATAACACTACTTAGATTGTAGACTTATATCAATTACAAGCAATATAGACAGCATACATGGTTTAACATTTGCCATTTACTTCTACTTGATCTCATTTATCAATAAAAGCGCTATTCTTTTTTTGGGATAATCACATTTTATTTGTAACATATACGTGTTTAGCAGATGTTATTGCGGTTGTAGTAAAATGCTTGTGTTTCTAGCTCCAACAGTGCAGTAATAACAATTTCACAACAATACACATAATACACACATCTAAAGGAATGGAATTAAGAATATATATATATATATATATATAAAAAAAAAATATTTTTATTATTATATTTTTTTGCAAGCAATGTCAGAATGGCATAGACTAAGATACAGTAGAATAGGATAAGAATACAGTATATACATGAGATGAGTAATACAAAATATGTAAACATTATTAAAGTGACTAGTGTTCCATTATTAAAGTGGCAAGTTATTTGAAGTCTATGTACTGTAGTTGCTCCACTAAAAAGTTTTTTGATTATGCTGCGGGACTTAGAGGTAATTTGTGGTTTAGTACAGTACCCTGCGTCACCACTTCATTCCTCCAGACCAGCGCAAGGGGGAGTTAGAGCACTGATTATGCTTTTGGGTCCTACTGTATCTCTGACAATGAATGGATGACATAAACATAAATAGAAACTCATAATTGTGGGGATGGGCTAGGTCCGTCTTCTGTGCGAGGCTCTGCAGCCCCCTGCCCTCGTGCCTTGAACCTTGTGCACTTTCAGTGGATCCAGCTGGATAGCTGCAAGGCAATCCAATTGTGTACCACTGGGTAGCACAGAGCAAAATTTAAGGAGCATTGCACTAAAAATGGAGCTGACTAGGGGAACGTTCCCGCTGTTCTTAGTGCCAGTCTGTCTGCACATTCAAAACAATGTAACTAATAATGGCATTTGGTTTTAAATTTAGAAACCTCCAATCCTCTATATGTAATTATTGACTGAGAGTGAAGTCATATTTTTCGATATACTGTAGGCCTACCGTAGGCGAAATGAGTCTCACTAGTGTTGAGTAATGTGCTGTTAAATGTAGTGTAGGTCTTATTTATTTAAAGAGCATTTTGAAGTTAGAAGCAATAGCATTTGAAGCTATGGCCTACAACTATTTTAGCACCATTTTGCGCTGCTCGGAGACAAGCATGGCGTCTGGTCTTAATAAATCAATGGGATTTTATTTTCTCTGAATCTCCGTTTGTGTATTGGTTAGACTACAATTAGGGTGTAGAAGTGTTATTCTCTTAGTGTAACCTTTTTATTTAACTAGGCAAGTCAGTTAAGAGCAAATTCTTATTCACAAGGACAGTCTACTCCTTCCTCCCCGTCGGGGAATTGAACCCCGGTCTCCCGCGTGCCCGCACGACACAGGGATTCTTTAGCTATATAGCCAAGTACTGTAGCCTACTCCCGACCATCACGTTGTACAGGGCCATATTTTCCGTTCCATCCTAACGGACTCTCAGGGGGTGTTTTGTTTTCCTTGAAATAGAAACACCATAATATTAATTAAGCAACATTTCTTAACTTGTTACGGCTGCAATCCCCCTATCGGGATAAGTGTCAACAACCGCTGAATAGCATAGCGCTACATTCAATAAGTATTACTACAAATATTTATATTCATGAAATCACAAGTGCAATATAGGAAAACACAGCTTAGCCTTTTGTTAACCTCTTGAAGCTAGGGGGCACTATTTTTGTTTGGAAAAATAACGTTCCCAAAGTAAACGGCCTATTTCTCATGACCGGATGCTAGAATATGCATATAATTGACAGATTAGGATAGAAAACACTCGAAAGTTTCCAAAACTGTAAACATATTGTCTGTGAGTATAACAGAACTGATATTGCAGGCGAAAGCCTGAGGATAATCCAATCAGGAAGTGCCTCTTATTTTGAAACATCTGTGTTCCTATGCGTGCCTGTCCTTCATTTTAAAGGGATATCAACCAGATTCCTTTTTCTGTGGCTTCCCTAAGGTGTCAACAGTCTTTAGACATAGTTTCAGGCTTTTATTTTGAAAAATGAGCGTGAAGGATCACATTGCGAAAGTGGATAGGTGGGGGCTCTCAGTGAGTTGGTGCGCAATTGAGTAATTTTTGTTCCATAAAGATTATTTTTAGATCCAAAATACCTCCGTTTGTTTGTCGCGTTATGTTCAGAAATCCACAGGAAATAGCGGTCGCGACAACGCGCACGAAAATTCCAAATAGTTTGCATAATGTCCACAGAAACATGTCAAAGTTTTTTATTATCAATCCTCGGGTTGTTTTTCAAATATATAATCGATAATACAGTATATCAACCGCAAATGTCTTTCACAGTAGGAGAGGGAAAAGCAGAGGGAAAAGCAATGGCTGTCCAAAATCTGTTGCACGAGCAAAACTCATGTGACCACTTGACGCAATGTTATCGTTCTGGCTCATTTTTCAAAATAAAAGCCTAAAACTATGTCTGAAGACTGACACCTTGAGGAAGCGATAGGAAAAGGAATCTTGTTCATATCCCTTTAAATCCAGCAAAAGGGAGGCTATGGAACATGGAGTTTTCAAAATAGAAGCCACTTCCTGTTTTGATTTTCCTCAGGGTTTCGCCTGCAATATCAGTTCTGTTATACTCACAGACAATATTTTGACAGTTTTGGAAACTTTAGTGTTTTCTATCCAATACTAATAATAATATGCATATATTAGGAACTGAGACTGAAGAGCTGGCCGTTTACAATGGGCACCTTTTCATCCAAGCTACTCAATACTGCCCCTGCAGCCATATGAAGTTAATCAGTCCCATATACTACGTTCTTACAAAAAAGGTTTAAAATTCTCTAGTACAGCCACGATTGAAGGCTATCAAATGCTTCTCAAATATGCGCTCTGGTGGTCTAACTAGCATTAAGGGTACCAGTGGTTGGCACTAAATAAGATACCATAGAATTCTGCAACTTTTAAAGGACGAACCACTGTATATAGGGCAGCAGCCTCTCGCTCCAATCAGGTCAGTGTGGGACAAGTGGGTGGACCGCCTTCGTGTCGGACGTGAACACAAACTTGGGGGAATTGCCAGGCATGTTTAGTGTATTCAACTGCTGAGGTGGGAGCAGTGTGTGAAGTAAAGTTATGTGGTTGGTTCTTCTCAGGGGCGCCTCCATCTGGCTTCCCCGTATACACTTGAAAGTTCCACGCATATATGATGAAGCAGCATCACAGGCAGCCCAGATCTTGATCCCATATTTTGACGGTTTGTACTGCCTGAAGGGGCAGCGGCCCCTAAGCTGCTCATCAACAGTAACGTTGGGCCCAGGGTTTTAACCTCTAGCGTCGAGCTCTCCCGTATCCGGGAGCGTAATCATAGCCTCAAGCTCATTACCATAACGCAACGTTTCCTATTCATGAAAATCGCAAATGAAATGAAATAAATATATTGAAACACAAGCTTAGCCTATTGTTAACAACACTGTCATCTCAGATTTTCAAAATTTGCTTTAACAAGCATTTGTGTAAGAGTATTGATAGCCTAGCATAGCATTAAGCCTAGCATTCAGCAGGCAACATTTTCACAAAAACAAGAAAAGCATTCAAAATAAAATAATTTACCTTTGAAGAACTTTGGATGTTTTCAATGACGAGACTCTGTTAGATAGCAAATGTTCATTTTTTTCCAAAAATATTATTTGTGTAAGAGAAATAGCTCCGTTTTGTTCATCACGTTTGGCTAAGAAAAAAACCCGAAAATGCAGTCACTTACAACGGCAAACTTTTTTCCAAATTAGCTCCATAATATCGACAGAAACATGGCAAACGTTTAAAATCAATCCTCAAGGTGTTTTTCACATATCTATTCGATAATCTATCAGTGGTGGCAGCTGGCTTCTCATCAGAAGAAAACGGAAAAATACTACAGCTGGAGATTACGCAATAATTGCGACGGAGGACACCAAGCGACCACCTGGTAAATGTAGTCTCTTATGGTCAATCTTCCAATGATATGCCTACAAATACGTCACAATGCTGCAGACACCTTGGGGAAAACGTGGAAAAGGTAAGCTGACTCCTAGCTCCTCCACGGCCATATAAGGAGTCATTGCCATGAGGCGGTTTCAAGAAATGCGGCACTTCCTGATTGTATTTTTATCTGGGTTTTTTCTGTAACATCAGTTCTGTGGCACTCACAGACAATATCTTTGCAGTTTTGGAAATGTCAGAGTGTTTTCTTAGTCGAGCATCTTTTCGTGACAAAATATCTTGTTTAAAACGGGAACGTTTTTCATCCAAAAATTAAGAGCGCCCCCTATATCGAAGAAGTTAAAACAGGGGAAGGCCACTCCACTTGTCCCACACTGAACTGATTGCAGCTAGCTTGTCTCTCTGCCACTGAGCTGGTCTGGTGTCTCGGTTATCGAAGCGGATAATTGTGGAAATAATTTGGTAGTTTTCCAGAGACGTTGTTGCACAGAAGTTTTCTGCCAGTTTCTGCATCCCACAGGGATTCTGTGGATTCCCCATTGGATCTGAAAACACAATCAAGGATAAGAACATCAAAGTATGCATCTAAATGAGTTTGGTCCACTCCTTCCACCTCTCTCCAAAAAACACGCCTTCCCTCCAAATTAGTGCAGTCCAGTATGATTATCTACATGGTGTCTGGGGTGAACAGTTCAAAAGAAGACTATGTTCTGCGCATAAGTACCTGCCATCTGCCTCGGCCCTGGTTGCATCCTTATTACATTGGCTGCCATGCGGGGTGGCTCAATCCTTGGGCAAGAAGACCATTCAATTTCACTATTTTTTTGACATCCATATTTCTCATTCTGCAGGCTACTGATGACTGTGGCTGGCTGCTGACGGGCTGGTGCTGGGGCTGGCTGAGGGTCGATCTCATCCTCTTCTTACAACTCACCGACTAAATTGACAGATACATGTTCCTCATATTCTGAAAAGTCTTAATCTTCCAAAGGGGAAGACGCTCCTTCCACACTAGCTTCTCGCTGCAATTTTTTTTTCTAAGGCCCTCTGAGCAGAGATTATTTTTGCTATACTGATTGTGGTAAGGAGCCACACATACAAAGCTATTTATTTGTTGTGTCCCTCCCCCAATCTACACCCCCAATCTACACCTGGCTGGGGTAGAGTGTGGGGAAATACAGATCTTTTTTTTCACACACTACAAAGGGTTATGGAGTGTGAGACAGGTTATTGGTGCTCTTTTCTGTCTCCCTATGTTGAAACAGCAGGCCCAGGGAGGAGGAAGACAGAGTGAAGGCACACAGCAAACCTTTTTGTTTAATTTTTACTTGTTTTCACCTACACACTTTTCCACACTTTTATTACCCAGTGGACCCAAACACCACATATGTAATATAAATGTGTAGGGGGGTGCACTAAATGTATAATGGCGCCAGAGGGGATGGCTGCTGTTTTATGGGCTCTTAACCAACCATGCTATTTTGTATTTTTTTTCTCACAATGTTTGTAACTTATTTTGTATATAATGTTGCTGCTTCCGTCTCTTAGACCGAAAACAGCTTCTGAACATCAAAACAGCGATTACTCACTTTGAATTTTTCTTTAATGAGTCGGACGAGAGGGATTTACTCCAGACACCCGAGCAGGCCCTCATCACCATCATTCGCAGGAGAAAGAGACAGAGGTTTCGCGGAAGGAGATCGGGGTGCCTTGTGAGGATCTGGCGACAAGTGGCTAATCTGCCATCCCCTTTGCCATCGGTACTGTTGGCCAACGTACAATCGCTGGATAATAAAGTGGACGAACTAAAAGAATGTGTATATTCTACCAACGGGACATTAAAAACTGTAATATCTTATGTTTCACAGAGTCCTGGCTGAATGACGACATGAATAACATACAGCTGGCTGGATAGAACATTAGCCTCTGGTAAGACAAAGGGTACATTTGTAAACAACAACTGGTGCACAGTATCTAAGGAATTCTCAAGGTTTTGCTCACCTGAGGTAGTGTGGTATAGAGCCTATCATGAGATACTCTATCTACCTAGAGTTTTCATCTATATTCTTCATAGCTGTCTTTACCGCCACAATCCAATGCTGGCACTAAGACTGCACTCAATGAGCTGTATACGGTCATAAGAAAACAGGAAAACGTTCATCCAGAGGCGGCACTTCTAGTGGCCGGGAACTTTAATGAGGGAAATTTAAATCCGTTTTACCTCATTTCTACCAGCATGTTAAATGTGCAACCAGAGGGGAAAAAACTGTAGACCACCTTTACTCCACACACAGAGACACATACAAAGCTCTCCCTCGCCCTCCATTTTGCAAATCTGGCCATAACTCTATCCTCCTGATTCCTGCTTACAAGCAACATTTTAAAGCAGGATGCACCAGTTACTTGATCAATAAACAAGTGGTCAAATGAAGCAGATGCTAAGCTACAGGAATGTTTTGCTAGCACAGACATATGTTCCGGGGTTCTTCCGATGGTATTGAGGAGTACACCGCATCAGTCGCTGGCTTCATCAATAAGTGCATCGATGACGTCGTCCCCACAGTGACTGTACGTGCATACCCCAAACAGAAGCCATGGATTACAGGCAACATCCGCACTGAGCTAAAGGATAGAGCTGCCGCTTTCAAGGAGCAGGACTCTAGCTCGGAAGCTTGTAAGAAATCCCGCTATGCCCTCCGACGAACCATCAAACAGGCAAAGCGTCAATACAGGACTGATCGAATCGTACTACACTGGCTCTGACGCTCGTCAGATGTGGCTTGCAAACTATTTCAGACAACAAAGGGACGCACAGCCGAGAGCTGCCCAGTGACACAAGCCTACCAGACAAGCTAAATTACTTCTATGCTCGCTTCGAGGCAAGTAACACTGAAACATTCATGGAGCATCAGTTGTTCTGGATGACTGTGTGATCACGCTCTCCACAGCCGATCTGAGTAAGACCTTTAAACAGGTCAACATTCACAAGGCTGCAGGGCCAGACGGATTACCAGGACGTGTTCTCCGAGCATGCACTGATCAACTGGCAAGTGTATTCACTGACGTTTTCAACCTGAGTCTGTAATACCAACATGTTTCAAGCAGACCACCATAGTCCCTGTGCTTAAGAAGACTAAGGTAACCTGCCTAAATGACTACCGACCCGTAGCACTCACGTCTGTAGCCATGAAGTGCTTTGAAAGGCTGGTCATGGCTCACAACACCATTATCCCAGAAACCCTAGACCCACTCCAATTTGCATACCGCACAACAGATCCACAGATGATGCAATCTCTATTGCACTCCACACTGCCCTGTCACATCTGGACAAAAGGAACACCTATGTGAGAGTGCGTTTCATTGACTACAGCTTTCAACACTATAGTGCCCTCAAATCTCATCACTAAGCTGAGGTCCCTGGGACTAAACGCCTCCCTCTACAACTGGATCCTGGACTTCCACCCCCAGTTGGTAAGGGTAGGTAACAACACATTCACCACACTGATCCTCAACACGGGGGCCCCTCAGAGGTGCGTGCTCAGTCCCCTCCTGTACTCCCTGTTCACTCATGACTGCACGGCCAGGCACGACTCTAACACCATCATTAAGTTTGCAGGTTACACAACCGTGGTAGGCCTGATCACTGACAACGATGAGACATTCTATAGGGAGGTCAGAGACCTGACCGTGTGTTGCAAGGACAACAACCTCTCCCTCAACGTGTTCAAGACAAAAGAGATGATTGTGGATCCTTAAAAGGTTCCTTGGCATCCACATCACCAACAAACTGACCGTTGTGAAGAAGGCACGACCAAATCTATTCCCCCTCAGGAGACTGAAAAGATTTGGTATTGGTCCTCAAATCCTCAAAAGGTTCTACAGCTGCACCATCGAGAGCATCCTGATGGGTTGCATCACTGCCTGGTATGGTGCCACCGCACATTGACTCTGTACCGGTACCCCCTGTATATAGCCTCACTATTGTTATTTTACTGCTGCTCTCTAATTATTTGTTACTTTTATTTCTTGCAGGTGTTTATCTTAACTGCATTGTTGGTTAAGGGCTTGTAAGTAAGCATTTCACTAAGGTCTACTACACCTGTTGTATTCAGTGCATGTGACAAATCAAATTTGATTTGAAAATGTGTTATTTTACATCTTCACAGACACTGAGAAATATTGAAATTTATTTGAAATGTCATCGATTACAAATGACATGACCTTCCCCTGGACGGGATTAAAAAAAATACTAAACCCTCCCCTTGACTGAAATTGAAAAAGCATTATGTAAATTTCGATCCATCCCTTATTGAAATGCATTATCTTTCTCTTCACTATGAAACAGGCCATCATGGAGCTCCAGTCAGAGAAGCACTTGAAGACCATTGATGAGGAGGCGGCGTTACAGCTGGACCACAATGACAAGTCTCTGTTCGTCTTCAGTAACTTCTCCACCCCAGCCTTCCACCACTGTAAAAAGGTCTGTCTCAAGACGCACACATTCCCAAACCTGGCTTCTACTTAATCCTCATAAGTCATAACATGTTAACAGTACTGTCAGCATTCAGCAATAAAGTGTACTGAAAACTGGGTTGTCTCCCTTTGTCTCCTTGTGTAGCTGGGCTGTCGAGTGGTGAGTACACTAGTGGTGCACTTCTGCCTGCAGCACCAGCGCTGTGTGCCCAAAGCAGAGCAACCCGTCTACAACATGGCCATGGCTGATATCACTATCTCCTGCACCAGTCTGGACAAGGAGGCTAGGGTAAGTCTCCACTCTACTCTACTTGACTCGGCAACAGTGGCCTCCAACTGCTCTTAAACGCTAGTAAAACCAAATGCATGCTTTTCAACCGATCGCTGCCTGCACCCGCATGCCTGACTAGCATCACCACCCTGGATGGTTCCGACCTAGAATATGTGGACATCTATAAGTACCTAGGTGTCTGGCTAGACTGCAAACTCTCCTTCCAGACTCATATCAAACATCTCCAATCAAAAATCAAATCAAGAGTCGGCTTTCTATTCCGCAACAAAGCCTCCTTCACTCACGCCGCCAAGCTTACCCTAGTAAAACTGACTATCCTACCGATCCTCGACTTCGGCGATGTCATCTACAAAATGGCTTCCAACACTATACTCAGCAAGCTGGATGCAGTCTATCACAGTGCCATCTGTTTTGTCACTAAAGCACCTTATACCACCCACCACTACGACTTGTATGCTCTAGTCGGCTGGCCCTCGCTACATATTTGTCGCCAGACCCACTGGCTCCAGGTCATCTACAAGTCCATGCTAGGTAAAGCTCCGCCTTATCTCAGCTCACTGGTCACGATGGCAACACCCATCCGTAGCACGCGCTCCAGCAGGTGTATCTCACTGATCATCCCTAAAGCCAACACCTAATTTGGCTGCCTTTCGTTCCAGTACTCTGCTGCCTGTGACTGGAACGAATTGCAAAAATCGCTGAAGTTGGAGACTTTTATCTCCCTCACCAACTTCAAACATCAGCTATCTGAGCAGCTAACCGATCGCTGCAGCTGTACATAGTCTATTGGTAAATAGCCAACCCATTTTCATCTACCTCATCCCCATACTGTTTTTATTTATTTACTTTTCTGCTCTTTTGCACACCAATATCTCTACCTGTACATGACCATCTGATCATTTATCACTCCAGTGTTAATCTGCAAAATTGTAATTATTCGCCTACCTCCTCATGCCTTTTGCACACATTGTATATAGACTCCCCCTTTGTTTTCTACTGTGTTATTGACTTGTTAATTGTTTACTCCATGTGTAACTCTGTGTTGTCTGCTCACACTGCTATGCTTTATCTTGGCCAGGTCGCAGTTGCAAATGAGAACTTGTTCTCAACTAGCCTACCTGGTTAAATAAAGGTGAAATACATTTTTTTTTTTTTTTAAAACAATGATGCCACGTGTTTTTCATACCAATGATCCACATCAACAGCCTTACAGAGGAACTCTTGGAAATAGAACCAGAGTGTAATTTTATGCTGAGCAGTGTGTCTCTCTCGGAGTTGTGCTTCTTAAGCCCAGGTTACATTCAAATTAACAGGAGCTTCTCACGCCCGGCAAAAGTTGTCCAGTGTAGCAGGTCTGTTAGTGACTGTCTACCTTCAGGCTGATGTGATGGATCTGGTGCAGGTGATGGGAGGGAGGGTCTACTGGGACCTCAACGTGTCCGTCACTCACCTGGTCGCCGGGGAGGTTGGCAGCAAGAAGTACCTGGTGGCCGGCAGCCTGGGTAAGCCCATCGTACCGCCCACCTGGGTCAGAACCTGCTGGGAGAAATCACAGGACAGGTAATAGGGCTTTTTAGGCCTTTCTCATTTTGCCAGACACACGTAATGAAAAGCAACTGAGTATACAAAACATTAAGAACATGACATAGTTTGACCAGGTGAATGTTACCTCCAAATGACACAATGACTAGGTTCCAGTTTAACTTCTCTAGGATAGGGGGGAGCATTTGGAATTTTGGATGAAAAGCATGCCCAAATTCAACTGCCTGCTACTCATCCCCAGAAGATAAGATATGCATATTATTAGAAAACACTCTGAAGTTTCTAAAACTGTTTGAATCATGTCTGTGAGTATAACAGAACTTATGTAGCAGGCGAAACCCTGAGGAAAAACCATTCGGATGTGTGGATATCACCAGTCTTTATTCCTTTGTGTAAGGAAGAAGTACGGCCATCTTGAATACTGTTTGATAGAGGCGCATGACCAGAAAGTATGCTTCAGTTTGTTGTCTTCCTGTATTGAACATAGATCATCCCACCTTCAATTTTATCGATTATTTACTTTAAAAAATACCTACAGTTGTATTACAAAAGTAGTTTGAAATGTTTTGGCAAAGATTACAGGTAACATTTTAGATATTTTGTAGTCACTTTGCGCAAGTTGGGACCGGTGTTTTTCTGGATCGAACGCACCAAATAAATTGACATTTTGGATATATATGGACAGAATTAATCAAACAAAAATACCATTTGTGATGTTTATGGGACATATTGGAGTGCCAACAGAAGAAGCTCGTCAAAGGTAAGGCATGATTTTTATGTCTGCGTGTCGCGCCTGCAGGGTTGAAATATTTTCTCTTTTGTTTATGGAGGTGCTATCCACAGATAATAGCAACGTTTGCTTTCGCCGAAAAGCCTTTTTGAAATCTGACATGTTTCCTGGATTCACAACACATGTAGCTTTAATTTGGTATCTTACATGTGTGATTTCATGAAAGTTTGATTTTTATAGGAATTTATTTGAATTTGGCGCTCTGCATTTTCTCTGGCTTTTGGCCAAGTGGGACGCTACCGTCCCACATATCCCAACAACGTTTACTTCACCGTATCTCCACGGTACATAGTTGCCATTACCGGTCATTACAGGACCGGTCCAACAGAGCACCGTAATAACAAGTATAGGAATACTTTAAACATGAACTTAACAATCTCCCACTTTTCTTTTTAGACAAATAAAGCATCAACAAATAGTTAAATATCCAAGTGTTATTCAAGTCCCCATTACAAATGGGTCATGTGACAATGGCACCATTACTGATAGCCTTTAGGAGCACAAGTGTGAATGCAAATGTTTTTTTGTCAGTCAGCTTGCGGTTCTTTTGTGGCTGACAACAGAATCCGCTGGAGCCTGAATAAGTTCCTTGATGCTGCTAACCTCAAGACAAAGTTTTTTCTCTGTGACAGTCTTGGTTGACTTGACAGCATCAACTAGGGAGTAGTTGTCAGTGACACATTACAGGTACAATGTGCTGTTTTGCCTCAACAGTGGTAAGTTCTGAGAACAGTTACCAGAAATATGACAGGCAAGTACTCCAGTCACATTGCAGTCTTGATCAAGCCAATAGAAGACGGTAGGATCCACTTGTGACATTTTGCCACCTGTACTCAGCATTGTTGCCTTGACTTTGTTGTACCAGTAGAGTGATGCATTTGTGAGGCCATACACACACTTTCTTAGTTTCTACAGTGTTCCTTAGCTTCAGGCGGAGGTTGAATGTGAATGTCCCTTGACAGCTCTGTAACCTGCAGAAATGCAGATTTGATGTCCATTGAATGAAGTGAAAAAGATTCTGGCAGATCACTGTCAGCAGCAATCTGAGTGACTCTGACGCGCATGTCGGTGAATCTTTTGGGAGTTCTTTAGTAGCCAGCTCCTCTTAACCACTAGACATGCTTTTGGCACTATTCCAGTTAAGGATTGTTTTCTTAGGGCTATGCCCCTTTTTTCTCAACTTCCTGCCTGAATGACGTGCCCAAAGTTTACTGCCTGTAGCTCAGGCCCTGAAGCCAGGATATGCATATAATTGGTACCATTGGAAAGAAAACACTTTGAAGTTTGTAATGTTAAAATAATGTAGAAGAATATAACTCAATAGATATGGTATTAGAAAATCCAAAGAAAAACCAACCAGAAAATTATTTATTTTTGAGAGACCGTCCTCTTAGAAATGCAAGAGAAAGGTCATATTGAAAATATGGATGCAATTCCTATGGCTTCTATGCAGTCTATGTTAAAGGTATCAGGCTTGTAACTTCAAAAATGAAAGAAGAAGAAATTACAGTTTTAGTAGAAGGATACAGTCTTGGAAATTTGTGTTTGCACGCGCCATGAAGACATTTACGCACCTGCACTTCCTATTGAACATACTTCTTTCCTGAAGAAATATTATAGTTTGATTACATTTTAGGATATGTGAGGAGTAAATAGAAATGTATTTTGACTTGTTGAAACAAAGTTTAGGGGTAGATTTTCGGATTCCTTTCTCTGCATGTGAACGAGTGGATTACTCAAATCGATGGCGCCAACTAAACTGACTTTTTGGGAAATAAAGAAGGATTTTATCTAACATTACGACACTAGCTGGGACCCTTTTGGATGACAAATTTTCAAAAAGTAAGTGACTACTTAATCGTTATTTGTGAATGTATGAAACCTGTGCCGGTGGAAAAATATTTTGATGTGGGGCATCGTCCTCAAACAATTACATGGCATGTTTTCGCTGTAATAGCTACTGTAAATCGGACAGTGCAGTTATATTAACAAGAATTTAAGCTTTCAGTCGATATAAGACACTTGTACGTACCTAAATGTTTAAAATCCATAATATTTATGATTATTTATTTGAATGATGTTCTCCAGTTTCACCGGAAGTTGTCCCACTAGCGGGAAACCGATCCTTTAAGGCTACACACTAGAGGTCGACCGATTATGATTTTTCAACGCCGATAGCGATTTATTGGAGGACCAAAAAAGCCGATACCGATTAATTGGACGATTTAAATTATTATTATAATTTTTTAAATAAACATGTATTTGTAATAATGACAATTACGACAATACTGAATTAACACTTATTTTAACTTAATATAATACATCAATAAAATCAATTTAGACTCAAGTAGATAATGAAACATGTTCAATTTGGTTTAAATAATGCAAAACCAAAGTGTTGGAGAAGAATGTAAAAGTGCAATATGTGCTATGTAAGAAAGCTAACGTTTCAGTTCCTTGCTCAGAACATGAGAACATATGAAAGCTGGTGGTTCCTTTTAATATGAGTCTTCAATATTCCCAGGTAAGAAGTTTTAGGTTGTAGTTATTATAGGACTCTATACCATTTGGACTCTATACCATTTGTATTTCATTAACCTTTGACTATTGGATGTTCTTATAGGCACTTTAGTATTGCCAGTGTAACAGTATAGCTTCCGTCCCTCTCCTCGCTCCTCCCTGGGCTCGAACCAGCAACACAACGACAACAGCCACCACATCGAAGCATCGTTACCCATGCAGAGCAAGGCTCAGAGCGAGTGAAGTTTGAAACGCTATTAGCGCGCACTAACTAGCCAGCCATTTCACTTCGGTCACACCAGCCTCATCTCGGGAGTTGATAGGTTTGAAGTCATAAACAACGCATTGCTTGACACACAACGAAAGCTGCTGGCAAAACGCACGAAAGTGCTGTTTGAATGAATGTTTACGCGCCTGCTTCTGCCTACCACCGCTCAGTCAGATACTTGTATGCTTAGTCAGATTATATGCAACACAGGACACGCTAGATAATATCATCAACCATGTGTAGTTAACTATTGATTATGATTGATTGTTTTTTATAAGATAAGTTTAATGCTAGCTAGAAACTTACCTTGGCTTACTGCATTTGCGTAACAGGCAGTCTCCTTGTGGAGTGCAACGAGAGAGAGGCAGGTCCTTATTGCGTTGGACTATTTAACTGTAAGGTTGCAAGATTGTCACCTTGTCAGCTCAGGGGATTCAATCTCTTTCTGCCCCTGAACGAGGCAGTTAACCCACCGTTCCTAGGCCGTCATTGAAAATAAGAATGTGTTCTTAACTGACTTGCCTAGTTAAATAAAGATGAAATAAAGGTGTAAAAAAAAAATAGGCAAATCGGCGCCCAAAAATACTGATTTCCGAGTGTTATGAAAACTTGAAATCGGCCCTGATTAATCGGCCATTCCGATTAATCGGTCGACCTCTGGTGGACGCATTGTTGACGGAGTGCGCAACCTATGCTACACTTGTGAGAAACAAGTTTTGGTTTATTTAATTCCATTTACTAGTTCAGTCAATGTAGTCATTGTCTGGAACGCTTCGTAAGGACGAGCATAGAAGTAGGCCTATATAGGCTACCTGGCCTACGCACAAATGAATGTGCCCATTTGGGGATCTGATATTATTTCTGATTGGCTTAATGCACCACCACCACCTGTGGAGCTTCTCAAAGTAATGTTTTTTTCACCTCAAACAGGTTTTTACATCCATTAAGAATTACAATAGTTCCTCAATAAGTTTGAAAAATATTTCTAGCGCTCTCCCTTTCGATAACCACTCTGCGTGAAAGGGAAAAATGACATGCTCTGATCCAGTAGAAACGTGGTAAAATAGGCTTATCAGTGCTTGACAAACTGAAATAGATACTCATTTTGGATGCTGGTACTGTTTATATTTAGCTCCACAATAAGTTTGAGCTAATATTCTATAAGAGGAACAGAAGCTCACCCATTGGAAAATTTGAGGTTCCGGTACACCGCTCTGGTGAGCTCCTACCCAAGTCAAGCACTGCTTCTTATCCCTTGTGCAAATGGCCTACAGTTGTCTGTCCAGAGCTCACTGGCGGGAAACTGAAGGCCAATAATATTTTATACAATGTTGCAAGTTCGTTTCAGACAGGCCATGTGTAGCCAATGTGATTTGATAAAATAAATATCCTATCAGGATATTTCTGACCTGCAGGCTGCAATGTTTTAGTTGTTGGCTTTATGTAGACTATTTTTACATAGTTGACAATGCTTTGTATCATTTTCATTCAGATAGAATTTTAATTAACCACAAAACAAAGATTTTGAGATATGAAGACTATACTAAACTTTATACTAAACTTTCATTGACCTTTGACCCCTTCGATCCAGCGGTGTGTGATGTCACTGACCAGCAGATGGGTCAGAGGGTGATGACCCGCTAGTGGAGGAGCCAGAGCCTGACCTCACCCCTGCCTTCCCTCTCGCCAACTCTCCCGTGCCCCCAGAGCCACAGGTAACCACACACGCAGCCTCCCTTCCTCTTTGTAAGGTGATATTATAAGTAAATGTTGATGTGTTGAATCGATACTCAGCTGTGCAGTGGTGTAAAGTGATTGTGACAGTGATGGTAAAAGCTTCTTTGTTCTCTCCACAGACTGAGGAGAGTGAGGCGGAGAAGAAGCCTCCTCGATTCCAGCTGGCCTCCCTTATCCCCCAGGAGAGGATAGGCTACACCGCCCTCATAGACGAGCTGGGTGAGTCTGTCCTCCACCCTTTGCCCTGTTGTCTCTGTATTACATCTCAGTGGTCGGAAGTAGCCTCAACTCCTTGGTTGCGTCTCAAATTGGCACCCTAATCCCTATAGAGTGCGCTACTTTTGACCACGGCCCATAGGATTCTGTTCAAAAGTAGTGCACTGAATATGGTGTCATTTGGGACACACCCCTGCATGTTTTATCTGCAGTGGTCTGAAAACACTTGATTGTTTCTTTCTCATCAGAGACGGTCTGTCATCTGTATCTATGTGTGTCCCCCTATTGCATTTGTGTGTCTTTCTAACTCTACATGTCTTTGTTCCTCTGGGGTCCCTGTAGGTGGTGTGGTGCTGGACAAGCAGTGCTTTGACCCCAGCTGCTCCCACATCATTGAGAAGGAATGAGAAGTACCTGGCAGCCATGGCCGTGGGGAAGTGGATCCTGCACCGCTCCTACCTGGAGGCCTGTCGCTCCGTGGGACACTTCATCCAGGTCACGATCTGGCCGTTAGTGCATCAGACCACAACATGCCAATATTTCTTCCACATGCTTCTAGGCCCAGCTTGTTTTATTAAACCTTAATTTAACCAGGAAGTCCCGATGAGATCAGAAGACATATTTCACAAGGGAGACCTGGCCAAGAAGGACAACTCAGTAAAAAAACATTTGGTTTATATATCTTGACTGTGTGTTCTTTTGACCATGCTGGACATTTATGAACATTATAACAGAACATGGCCAAGATGTTCAAATCTCCACCCGGCACAGCCAGAAGAGGACCGACCACCCCTCATAGCCTGGTTCCTCTCTAGGTTTCTTCCTAGGTTTTAGCCTTTCTAGGGAGTTTTTCCTAGCCACCGTGCTTCTACACCTGCATTGCTTGCTGTTTGGGGTTTTAGGCTGGGTTTCTGTACAGCACTTTGATATATCAGCTGATGTACGAAGGGCTATATAAATAGATTTGATTTGTTCCAGGAGGATGAGTATGATTGGGGCAGAAGCTCCATCCTGGATGTGCTACTGTCCATCAGCTCCCAGCAGAAGAGGCTGGCGTTGGCCGCCATGCGCTGGAGGAGGAACCTGCAGGACCGCAATGACCAGGAGGGATCATTCAGCGGTTGGACCGTCATGCTGAACATCGACCAGACTAGAGAGTCAGGGTTCAGACGACTCCTGCAGTTTGGTGGAGCAAAGGTTCAAACAAAGCTCTTACTCCGTCATACTGTACCTCAATCTTCTCTTCGCTTACTGCGTCTTAGTATGGGTAAAACTAATAACAAACTACTGCTTTTCAAGTGTCCGACTGCCCGTCTCTTTCATACTTGCCTTTGTAGATATTAACACGTGTACACTTCTGAATGTCAATCCCATCTACCCTCTCTCCTAATCTCTCTTCTTCCGATCTTTATTTCCTCTCCCTTACCCTCTCTCCAGGTTCTCCCCAGTCCCTCTCCATCTCTGTACAAGGGAACCACCCACCTGTTTGCAGAGTTCAGTCGGTTGAAGCCAGGAGACTTCCGGAAGGACGTGCCAGAGGCCAAATGCCTAAAGCCAGAGTTCATTGCAGACTACCTCATCCAGGTTAGTGGGACTGTAACTAAAATGCAAAACTGCCTCACAAAGAGACTGCGGAAGGCATTTTTTGTTGTCAGACTACTTTTTTGCAGTTTATATCAGTAATTTTGGAAAAGTCTAAAGTGAAACCTTGGTTAATGTTTGATCCATAAAGTGGATACTTTCCATCATTTAACAATACAATGTGTTCAAACTTCTCCATAAAATCCACCCTAGCCAGTGAATTAAAGGTTATCCATGTAACATTTCCACATGTAAATAGTGCTAAATATCAATAACATACCAGTAGTAGCAAAATAATAGAAATCCACCCAGGTAAAACATGCTTATTAGAACGCTGCGTGACACTGCAAATTACCTTTTTTTTGTGTGTCTAGCTAGGCCGGTTGTTTTGTGTACAAGTTTTTCACGTCCTTGCAACAATATTTTTGGCGATTATGATAAGGTTAGAACCCGTACTAAGCCATTTTAGCAGTTTCTGAAAAAACATGAAGGAATCGATATGATGGCTTAAATATAGCATGTTGCTCCTTTAAGAAGAAATAAAATGATGGAAACTAAAACTCCTCTCTCATATGAGTCTGTCATTTTGACCAGGAGCCTATTCCACCAATAGAGATGTACTATCTGCCTGAAGCTGCCCAATGTCTGCCAGCGGACACAGATGCCAGCCGTGCCACACCCTCCTGGGAGCGCAAAGCATCAGGAGATTCCACAAAGTTGAAGAAGACCCGCCTCAAGTAAAAACATTGTCATTTAGAGCTTTGGGGTCAACTAGTAAATTCCATCATTTTAGAAATGCCCCTGCAAGCCATTAATGATATGTCTGTAAATAAGATTTTTTTATTAGTTGTATGAAAATAACATTTATTTGACAAGTGTTCATGTCACAGTGATTGATTGGTGCTTTCTTCTGAGACAAATGTTCTCAAGTGCTCAACACAGAGATGCACTGTCAATTTATGTCCTGTAGAGGGCACTCTACATTCAGCTTGCATAGTACCTGGAGTGAGTGTATTGTCCTTTTACAGCATCGCATGCTGTTCCATTCAGCTTTGCACCTCTGAGTTTACTGATGGAAAAAGCAGTAACATTCCTACTTTTTTTTTCTCCCTTTTCTCATTGACAACGTGAGTCATTTCTGAGATCAATTCTACCTACAGTGATAATTGCATTGGTTCAGGGTGTATCACACCAGTGTCTCTTTGACCCATGCTGTCACACATCAGTTATCACTGTCATTAGGACACAATCACTGCTGGCACCAGACTCGTTACTCATGGCATCCACTTACCACCTTACTGCTGCCATTGCCTCTCTAATCTATCATTGTTCATTTTGACATGATAGAACATTGGTCTCACGTATACTAGATTCCAAATATATCTCAATGTGTATACACAAAACAAGCTGACAAAGGCTACCCAAGGCAGAGGTCTACATACTGTGATGGAGAACAAAGAAAACCAATGGCAAAATGAGACATACCCAAATCAGAACCTACTACATGTGTTAGACTACTTATCCAAGCAATTGTACTGCTCTAGCAACAGCTGTGTCTCTCCCTTTCTGTAAACATCAGATTTGTTTCTTTTCTCACAATGGGAAGCCCAATTATATTTGTCTGTCCCAGGTCTGTTTCTGGAGGCACAGATAAGGGCTCTCTCCCCCTCCTCAACCTCACTGGCCATGGGTGGTCCCAAATGACACCCTATTCCCTACATAGTGCACTACTTTTGACCAAATGATACTCAAAGACCGATGCTGCTGGGGCTGAGGAACCTAATGACAAAGTCAGACCAGGGGAGAGCACAACATTCCCAAAACAATACCATATTGCCTTGGTGATGATGGGAGCCTGAAGCAGTGGAAATGTGTACTGCCCATCTCCTTCCCCAATAAACATTGCAATAAGAGAAGCCTCCGTTCATAGTGAACTTAATTAATCCAAATATTGGTAGACTAGAGAGAGAGGGAGATGCATGGCTTATGATAAAACCTTCCAAAGTGGGGTGTCTGCATATAGGTTGATAAAGCATCAAGGATAATGTAATTAAATTGAGTCAATTTGAATGTTTTCTGTCAACACTTGTATTTAATGGGGTAGCCAAGTAATCTATTTATTCTATTAGAGCAGGGGTGGGCAAACCTTTTTGTCTCGAGGGCCACATCAGGATTTTGAAATTCAAAAGGGCTGCATTTTTTTGCGGGGCCTCGGCACTGCACCGCAGTGCTTGAGGTGTCACTACAGACCCGGGTTCGATCCCAGGCTGTGTCACAGCTGGCTGCGACACGGAGACCCATGAGGCGGCGTACAATTGGCCCAGCGTCCTGCTGGTTAGGAGAGGGTTTGGCAGGCCAAGATGTCCTTGTCCCAACGTGCTCTATGCATGCACGGTGGCCAGGTGTACGGTGTTTCCTCCGACACATTGGTGCGGCAGGCTTCCGGGTTAAGCGGGCAGCGGCTTGGCTGGGTCGTGTGTCGGAGGATGCACGGCTCTCGACTTTCGCCTCTCCCCAGTCTGTACGGGAGTTGCAGCGATGGTACAGGACTGTAACAAACAATTGGATACCACGAAATTGGGGAGAAAAAAGGGCTACAAAAAAACAACACTTTTTAATGTCTGGCGGGCGGGATTGATGTGCCTGGCGTGCCAGATACGGGTGTTAGAGGGTCTTGTTTAATTTGTCAATATGACCTTTTTAAGATTGTTAGTGCTCCCCTGTCACTGGCCTCCAGGCAGGCTCTTTTCTTAACGGAACAATGAATGCTATGAATACAATGAAAAGGCCCCTAATCTGAGTCAGGACAACAACAAAAAAGATGTGCCTGCTGTTGCAACAATATGTCCTCATTAAAATTCCACCGCCATACTCGCGCCACGGAAACCCATGTCCTCTCGTGCTTGGGTGGCACTGAGTCTCTGCCCGTCTCTCGTGAATATCTTGTGGACCGCGCGGTAGCTCAATCACATATGATGCTCGTACTGCTAGCCAAGCCTGTTGCCTCCACCGTGTGGTTATCCATCTACCATTGTCAGTGGTCCCAGGATTTGAGGAGATGTGCCCCCGCCGTCCTCCTATTGTGTTTCGCTTGAACAAACTGTATGGCTCCCCCGGGCAGCAGTGTTGAGCACGGTCGGATTGAACATGGAGTTCATGTGACATTCTGGTTCGGAACTGGCAATATGTGCGTGCGGCTTGTGTGACTGGAGTGGTGAGACAGCGGCTTTTTGGGATTCAGTTGACTGGAATACGCGGAGTACTCGGAAGTACCGACGCACCTTGTGTAATAGGTAAGCAAACTAATTTGTGTGGCACAGCACCTAGGCTCTATATTGTAGCATGTTTAGTGCTTTCGTGAGTCAATACCGATTTAAAATTGCCTATGCATCACCTGGTCACTAACCTAGCGTTTAGATGAAGCTACTCTGACGTTTGTCAGTCTTACTACCACGGTACAGTTTATTTCCGCGCGCGCTGTGTGCGCGATTGTCTGCGAGCCTTGAAGGTTCACATGAGTCTCCCTCTTTTATTAATAATGTCATCAATAGGGCAACTCTAATCAATTAATAACCCATTCCTCAGCTATTGATTACAGTTCACTGATGTGAGAGACCGGAGAATAACAACCTCGGTCATGTTTACTGAACCCTGAAACATATTAACCGCTAACAACACTTCATCAAACAGAGACTGTTTTACCACATGACCGCTATTTTCCATGTCACAATACATCCATTGTTGTAGTTGACTGGTTATAGAATGTGTTATTGATGAGAACTATTGTGTATATGAAACTGACACACGGAACAAAGATGGGACGGGGAAACCATTGAAACCAACCAAAGAGACAGTGAAGTTTTGCGTCCCTTAAAGTATATATTTTTTCTCTCTTGAGACCCGCAGGAACAGAGGGCATAATTAGGGTCACTCTATTAAAAAGTGCGACCATCACCTTCTCCCTCACACTGAAGACCTTCTTTTCAACTGGAAGCTTTGTTTCCTCAGCTACATTGTGGTAGTGTTGAACATACAGAATAACACGAAATGCTCTGAGACCAGGTTGAGTAAGTGTGTAGCAGGCCTAAATGAACCTGCTGGTGGACACCCTTAGCATTGTGATTGGAATGTTGGTCTTCAATGTTGGTCTTGTTGGTCTTCTTCTCCACATACCCCCCTCCCCACTTTCTTTGTTCTGGGGACAGTCATCCACTGCTGTGTGTACAATGGTGGGGGAGGGGTGGGGTCAATAAGGGGCATTGACATCTGTAGCTGACAGCTTCCTTGGGGTCTATTGACATGATGTACCGTGCCTTGCGAAAGTATTCGGCCCCCTTGAACTTTGCGACCTTTTGCCACATTTCAGGCTTCAAACATAAAGAGATAAAACTGTATTTTTTTGTGAAGAATCAACAACAAGTGGGACACAATCATGAAGTGGAACGACATTTATTGGATATTTCAAACTTTTTTAACAAATCAAAAACTGAAAAATTGGGCGTGCAAAATTATTCAGCCCCCTTAAGTTAATACTTTGTAGCGCCACCTTTTGCTGCAATTACAGCTGTAAGTCGCTTGGGGTATGTCTCTATCAGTTTTGCACATTGAGAGACTGACATTTTTTCCCATTCCTCCTTGCAAAACAGCTCGAGCTCAGTGAGGTTGGATGGAGAGCATTTGTGAACAGCAGTTTTCAGTTCTTTCCACAGATTCTCGATTGGATTCAGGTCTGGACTTTGACTTGGCCATTCTAACACCTGGATATGTTTATTTTTGAACCATTCCATTGTAGATTTTGCTTTATGTTTTGGATCATTGTCTTGTTGGAAGACAAATCTCCGTCCCAGTCTCAGGTCTTTTGCAGACTCCATCAGGTTTTCTTCCAGAATGGTCCTGTATTTGGCTCCATCCATCTTCCCATAAATTTTAACCATCTTTCCTGTCCCTGCTGAAGAAAAGCAGGCCCAAACCATGATGCTGCCACCACCATGTTTGACAGTGGGGATGGTGTGTTCAGGGTGAAGAGCTGTGTTGCTTTTACGCCAAACATAACGTTTTGCATTGTTGCCAAAAAGTTCAATTTTGGTTTCATCTGACCAGAGCACCTTCTTCCACATGTTTGGTGTGTCTCCCAGGTGGCTTGTGGCAAACTTTAAACAACACTTTTTATGGATATCTTTAAGAAATGGCTTTCTTCTTGCCACTCTTCCATAAAGGCCAGATTTGTGCAATATACGACTGATTGTTGTCCTATGGACAGAGTCTCCCACCTCAGCTGTAGATCTCTGCAGTTCATCCAGAGTTATCATGGGCCTCTTGGCTGCATCTCTGATCAGTCTTCTCCTTGTATGAGCTGAAAGTTTAGAGGGACGGCCAGGTCTTGGTAGATTTGCAGTGGTCTGATACTCCTTCCATTTCAATATTATCGCTTGCACAGTGCTCCTTGGGATGTTTAAAGCTTGGGAAATCTTTTTGTATCCCAATCCGGCTTTAAACTTCTTCACAACATTATCTCGGACCTGCCTGGTGTGTTCCTTGTTCTTCATGATGCTCTCTGCGCTTTTAACGGACCTCTGAGACTATCACAGTGCAGGTGCATTTATACGGAGACTTGATTACACACAGGTGGATTGTATTTATCATCATTAGTCATTTAGGTCAACATTGGATCATTCAGAGATCCTCACTGAACTTCTGGAGAGAGTTGGCTGCACTGAAAGTAAAGGGGCTGAATAATTTTGCACGCCCAATTTTTCAGTTTTTGATTTGTTAAAAAAGTTTGAAATATCCAATAAATGTCGTTTCACTTCATGATTGTGTCCCACTTGTTGATTCTTCACAAAAAAATACAGATTTATATCTTTATGTTTGAAGCCTGAAATGTGGCAAAAGGTCGCAAAGTTCAAGGGGGCCGAATACTTTCGCAAGGCACTGTATGTTTAGCTCAGAGACTGGTTAGTGAAACATAGGAAACACTAAGAATTTGAGGAATGGAGACCATTCACATCCATGGGACCAAGTAAACAAATTAACACGCATGATGGCAGTCTCTTTCGATCGAATCTAGCATAGATTGTCACCCATAACGAGTTTGCCACACATCTGAACTCAAAATAAAATTGTATCTGTCACGTTTCATAGACAACAGGTGTAGAACAGTGAAATTCTTACTTACAGGTCCCTTTCCAACAATGCACAGTTAAAGATAAGATGTCAAAAATAGAAATAGTAACACGAGGAATAAATACACAGTGAATAACAATTTCAAATAACATGGCTATATATAGGGAGTATCAGTACTGAGTCTGCAGGGGTACGAGGTAATTGAAATAGCTATGTACTGTACATATAGGTAGGGGTAAAGTGACAAGGCAACAGGATAGATAATAGAGAGTAGCAGAAGCGTATGTGGTGAGTGTGAAAGCGTGTGTGTGTGTGGCGTCTATGCATGTGTGTGGGTGGGTATTTGTATTTATTATGGGTTCCAGCAAAATTAAGGTAGTTTATACAATTTTAAAACATTATAATACATTCACAGATTTCACAACACACTGTGTGCCCTCAGGTCTCTACTCCACCACTACCACATATCTACAGTACTAAATCCATGTGTATGTATAGTGAGTATGTTGTGTGTGTGTGTATGCATGTGTCTGTTCCAATGTTTGTGTTGCTTCACAGTCCCCGCTGTTCCATAAGTTGTTTTTTATCAGTTTTTTTTTTTATCTAATTTTACTGCTGCATCAGTTACTTGATGTAGTCATGGCTATATGTAGGACAGTGTACTGTGTGCCTCCCATAGTCTGTTCTGGATTTGGGGACTGTGAAGAGACCTCTTGTGGCATGTTTTGTGGGGTATGCATGGGTGTCCGAGCTGTGTGCCAGTAGTTTAGACAGACAGCTCTGTACATTCAACATGTACCTCTCATAAATAAAAGTAGTGATGAAGTCAATCTCTCCTCCACTTTCATCTAGGAGAGATTGACATGCATATTATTAATATTAGCACTCTGTGTACATCCAAGGGCCAGCCGTGCTGCCCTGTTCTGTGCCAATTGCAAAGTCCAGTTTTGTGGCACCTGACCACACGACTGAACAGTAGTCGAGGTGTGACAAAACTAGGGCCTCTAGGACCTACCTTGTTGATAGGAAGGCAGAGTATCGCTTTATTATAGACAGACTTCTCCCCATCTTAGCTACTACTGCATCAATATGTTTTGACCATGACAGTTCACAATTTAGTGTTACTGCAAGCAGTTTAGTCATCTCAACTTGCTCAATTTCCATGTTATTTATTACATGATAGTTTAGTTTAGTGTTTTTTTCCAAATACAATGCTTTTAGTTTTAGAAATATTTAGGGCTAACTTATTCCTTGCCACTCACTCTGAAACTAACTCACTCTGAAACTAACTTTTTGTTGATTTCCGTCGCTGTAGTAGGTGACGTGTATAGTGTTGAGTCATCCGCATACATAGAAACTCTGGCTGTACTCAGTCAGTGGCATGTCGTTTGAAAAAATTGAAAAAAGCAAGGGGCCTAAACAGCTAACCTGGGGAATTCCTGATTCTAACTGGATTCTATTTGATAGGTTTCCATTAAAGAACACCCTCTGTGTTTTGTTAGACAAGTAACTCTTTATCCACATTATAGCAGGGGGTGTAAAGCCATAACACAAGTTTTTCCAGCAGCAGACTATGATCAGCAATGTCAAAAGCTGCACTGAAGTCTAACAAGACAGCCCCCACAATAATTATGTCATCAAGTGCTGTGTTTGTTGAGTGTCTTTCCCTATAAGCATGCTGAAATTCTGTTGCATTGTATCTGGTCAAACACAATTTTCGCCAGAAGTTTACTAAGGGTTGGTAACAGGCTGATTGATCGGCTATTTGAGCCAGTAAAGGGGGCTTTACTATTATTGGGTAGCGGAATGACTTTAGCTTCCCTCCAGGCCTGAGGGCACACGCTCTCTAGTAGGCTTAAATTAAAGATGTGGCAAATAGGAGTGTCAATATCGTCCTCTATTATCCTCAGTAATTTTCCATCTAGATTGACAGACCCTGGTGGCTTGTCATTGTTGATAGACAACAATAATTTTTCACCTCTTCCACACTGACTTTACGGAATTCAAAAGTACAATTCTTGTCTTTTCATAATTTGTAGTCACGGGAGCCGGTCACGGGTGCACCTCAGCCACGCTCAAGGTACTAAACAATATCATAACCGCCATCGATAAAAGACAGTACTGTGCAGCCGTCTTCATCGACCTGGCCAAGGCTTTCGACTCTGTCAATCACCATATTCTTATCGGCAGACTCAGTAGCCTCGGTTTTTCTAATGACTGCCTTGCCTGGTTCACCAACTACTTTGCCGACAGAGTTCAGTGTGTCAAATCGGAGGGCATGTTGTCCGGTTCTCTGGCAGTCTCTATGGGGGTGCCACAGGGTTCAATTCTCGGGCCGACTCTTTTCTCTCTATATATCAATGATGTTGCTCTTGCTGCGAGCGATTCCCTGATCCACCTCTATGCTGACGACACCATTCTGTATACTTCTGGCCCTTCCTTGGAGTGCTATCTAACCTCCAAACGAGCTTCAATGCCATACATCACTCCTTCCGTGGCCTCCAACTGCTCTTAAACGCTAGTAAAACCAAATGCATGCTTTTCAACCGTTCGGTGCCTGCACCCGCACGCCCGACTAGCATCACCACCCTGGATGGTTCCGACCTAGAATATGTGGACATCTATAAGTACCTAGTTGTCTGAATAGACTGTAAACTCTCCTTCCAGACTCATATCAAACATCTCCAATCTAAAATCAAATCTAGAGTCGGCTTTCTATTTCGCAACAAAGCCTCCTTCACTCACGCCGCCAAACTTACCCTAGTAAAACTGACTATCCTACCGATCCTCGACTTCGGCAATGTCATCTACAAAATAGCTTCCAATACTCTACTCAGTAAACTGGATGCAGTTTATCACCATGCCATCCGTTTTGTTACTGAAGCACCTTATACCACCCACCACTGCGACTTGTATGCTCTAGTCGGCTGGCCCTCGCTACATATTCGTCGCCAGACCCACTGGCTCCAGGTCATTTACAAGTCCATGCTAGGTAAAGCTCCGCCTTATCTCAGTTCACTGGTCACGATGGCAACACCCACCCGTAGCACGCGCTCCAGCAAGTGTATCTCACTGATCATCCCTAAAGCCAACACCTCATTTGGCCACCTTTCCTTCCAGTTCTCTGCTGCCTGTGGCTGGAACAAATTGCAAAAATCGCTGAAGTTGGAGACTTTTATCTCCCTCACCAACTTTAAACATCTGCTATCTGAGCAGCTAACCGATCGCTGCAGCTGTACATAGTCCATCGGTAAATAGCCCACCCAATTTACCTACCTCATCCCTATACTGTTTTTATTTATTTACGTTTCTGCTCTTTTGCACACCAGTATCTCTACCTGCACATGACCATCTGATCATTTATCACTCCAGTGGTAATCTGCTAAATTGTAATTATTCGCCTACCTCCTCATGCCTTTTGCACACAATGTATATACTCTTTTTTTCTTTTTTTTCTACTGTGTTATTGACTTGTTTATTGTTTACTCCATGTGTAACTCTGTGTTGTTGTCTGTTCACACTGCTATGCTTTATCTTGGCCAGGTCGCAGATGTAAATGAGAACTTGTTCTCAACTAGCCTACCTGGTTAAATAAAGTTGAAATAAAAATAAATAAACATCACTGGTGTCGAGCTCTCTGCCATCCAGGACCTCTATACAAGGTGGTGTCAAAGGAAGGCCCAAAAATGATCAGAGACTCCAGCCACCTAAGCCACAGACAGTTCTCTCTGCTACCGCACAGCAAGCGGTACCAATGCATCAAGTCTGGAACCAACAGGACCCTGAATGGCTTCTACCCCCAAGCTTTAGACCTCTAAACAAGACTGCTGATATCTAATCAAATGGCTACCCAGACTACCTGCATTGACCCTTTTTTGCACTAACTCCCTTGCACTAACTCTATGCACACACACTGGACTCTACCCACACAGACACCCTAACACACACAATGTAAGTCTTTATTATAACTTTATTTAATCTTTATTTAACTAGGCAAGTCAGTTAAGAACACATTCTTATACTCTGAAACTCACTTAGATAATACACTGCTCAAAAAAATAAAGGGAACACTAAAATAACACATCCTAGATATGAATAAATGAAATATTCTTATTAAATACTTTTTTCTTTACATAGTTGAATGTGCTGACAACAAAATCACACAAAACATTTTCAATGGAATCAAATTTATCAACCCATGGAGGTCTGGATTTGGAGTCACACTCAACATTAAAGTGGAAAACCACACTACAGGCTGATCCAACTTTGATGTAATGTCCTTAAAACAAGTCAAAATGAGGCTCAATAGTGTGTCTCCACGTGCCTGTATGTATGACCTCCCTACAACGCCTGGGCATGCTCCTGATGAGGTGGCGGATGGTCTCCTGAGGGATCTCCTCCCAGACCTGGACTAAAGCATCCGCCAACTCCTGGACAGTCTGTGGTGCAACGTGGCGTTCGTGGATGGAGCGAGACATCAAATCAAATGTATTTATATAGCCCTTCGTACTTCAGCTGATATCTCAAAGTGCTGTACAGAAACCCAGCCTAAAACCCCAAACAGCAAGCAATGCAGGTGTAGAAGCACGGTGGCTAGGAAAAACTCCCTAGAAAGGCCAAAACCTAGGAAGAAACCTAGAGAGGAACCAGGCTATGTGGGGTGGCCAGTCCTCTTCTGGCTGTGCCGTGTGCAGATTATAACAGAACATGGCCAAGATGTTCAAATGTTCATAAATGACCAGCATGGTCGAATAATAATAAGACAGAACAGTTGAAACTGGAGCAGCAGCACGGCCAGGTGGACTGGGGACAGCAATGAGTCATCATGTCAGGTAGTCCTGGGGCATGGTCTTAGGGCTCAGGTCCTCCGAGAGAGAGAGAAAGAAAGAGAGAATTAGAGAATGCACACTTAGATTCACACAGGACACCGAATAGGACAGGAGAAGTACTCCAGATATAACAAACTGACCCTAGCCCCCCCGACACAAACTACTGCAGCATAAATACTGGAGGCTGAAATAGGAGGGGTCAGGAGACACTGTGGCCCCATCCGAGGACACCCCCGGACAGGGCAAAACAGGAAGGATATAACCCCACCCACTTTGCCAAAGCACAGCCCCCACACCACTAGAGGGATATCTTCAACCACCAACTTACCATCCTGAGACAAGGCTGAGTATAGCCCGCAAAGACCTCCCCCACGGCACAACCCAAGGGGGAGGGGGGGGGGGGGGCAACCCAGACAGGATGACCACATCAGTGAATCAACCCACTCAGGTGACACACCCCCTCCAGGGACGGCATGAGAGAGCCCCAGTAAGCCAGTGACTCAGCCCCTGTAATAGGGTTAGAGGCAGAGAATCCCAGTGGAAAGAGGGGAACCGGCCAGGCAGAGACAGCAAGGGCGGTTCGTTGCTCCAGAGCCTTTCCGTTCACCTTCCCACTCCTGGGCCAGACTACACTCAATCATATGACCCACTGAAGAGATGAGTCTTCAGTAAAGACTTAAAGGTTGAGACCGAGTTTGCGTCTCTGACATGGGTAGGCAGACCGTTCCATAAAAATTGAGCTCTATAGGAGAAAGCCCTGCCTCCAGCTGTTTGCTTAGAAATTCTAGGGACCATTAGGAGGCCTGCGTCTTGTGACCGTAGCGTACGTGTAGGTATGTACGGCAGGACCAAATCAGAGAGATAAGTAGGAGCAAGCCCATGTAATGCTTTGTAGGTTCGCAGTAAAACCTTGAAATCAGCCCTTGCTTTGACAGGAAGCCAGTGTAGAGAGGCTAGCACTGGAGTAATATGATCTAATTTTTTGGTTCTAGTCAGGATTCTAGCAGCCGTATTTAGCACTAACTGAAGTTTATTTAGTGCTTTATCCGGGTAGCCGGAAAGTAGAGCATTGCAGTAGTCTAACCTAGAAGTGACAAAGCATGGATTAATTTTTCTGCATCATTTTTGGACGGAAAGTTTCTGATTTTTGCAATGTTACGTAGATGGAAAAAAGCTGTCCTTGAAATGGTCTTGATATGTTCTTCAAAAGAGAGATCAGGGTCCAGAGTAACGCCGAGGTCCTTCACAGTTTTATTTGAGACGACTGTACAACCATTAAGATTAATTGTCAGATTCAACAGAAGATCTCTTTGTTTCTTGGGACCTAGAACAAGCATCTCTGTTTTGTCCGAGTTTAAAAGTAGAAAGTTTGCAGCCATCCACTTCCTTATGTCTGAAACACATTCTTCTAGCAAGGGCAATTTTGGGGCTTCACCATGTTTGTCCACCATGATGTCCCAGATGTGCTCAATTGGATTCAGGTCTGGGGAACAGGCGGACCAGTCCATAGCATCAATGCCTTCCTCTTGCAGGAACTGCTGACACACTCCAGCCACATGAGGTCTAGCATTGTCTTGCATTGGAGGAACCCAGGGCCAACCGCACCAGCATATGGTCTCACAAGGGGTCTGAGGATCTCATCTCGGTACCTAATGGCAGTCAGGCTACCTCTGGCGAGCACATGGAGGGCTGTGTGGCCCCCCCAAAGAAATGCCACCCCACACCATGACTGACCCACCGCCAAACCGGTCATGCTGCAGGATGTTGCAGGCAGCAGAACGTTCTCCACGGCGTCTCCAGACTGTCACGTCTGTCACGTGCTCAGTGTGAACCTGCTTTCATCTGTGAAGAGCACAGGGCCAATTGGCCGATCTTGGTGTTGTCTGGCAAATGCCAAACGTCCTGCACGGTGTTGGGCTGTAAGCACAACCCCCACCTGTGGACGTCAGGCCCTCATACCACCCTCTGACCTTTTGAGCAGACACATGCACATTTGTGGCCTGCTGGAGGTCATTTTGCAGGGCTCTAGCAGTGCTCCTCTTACCCCTCCTTGCACAAAGGCGGAGGTAGTGGTCCTGTTGCTGGGTTGTTGCCCTCCTACGGCCTCCTCCACGTCTCCTGATGTACTGGCCTGTCTCCTGGTGGTGCCTCCATGCTCTGGACACTACGCTGACAGACACAGCAAACCTTCTTGCCACAGCTCGCATTGATGTCCCATCCTGGATGTACTGCACTACCTGAGCCACTTGTGTGGGTTGTAGACTCCGTCTCATGCTACCACTAGAGTGAAAGCACTGCCAGCATTCAAAAGTGACCAACATCAGCCAGGAAGCATACCTGCAGAACCACTCCTTTATTGGGTGTGTCTTGCTAATTGCCTATAATTTCCACCTGTTGTCTTCCATTTGCACAACAGCATGTGAAATGTATTGTCAATCAGTGTTGCTTCCTAAATGGATAGTTTGATTTCACAGAAGTGTGATTGACTTGGAGTTACATTGTGTTGTTTAAGTGTTCCCTTAATTTTTTTTTGAGCAGTGTATATATATATATATATATTTGCAATTGACAATTACAACAATACTGAATGAACAATGAACACTTATTTTAACTTAATATAATACATAAATAAGATCTATTCAGTCTCAAATAAATAATGAAACATGTTCAATTTGGTTTAAATAATGCAAAAACACAGTGTTGAAGAAAGTAAAAGTGCAATACGTGCCATGTAAAAAAAAAAAAGCTTACGTTTAAGTACCTTGCTCAGAACATGAGAACATATGAAAGCTGGTGGTTCAATATTCCCAGTTAAGATGTTTTAGGTTGTAGTTATTATAGGAATTATGACACGTTGACTATTTCTCTCTATACCATTTGTATTTCATATACCTTTGACTATTGGATGTTGTTATAGGCACTTTAGTATTGCCAGCCGTATCTCGAGAGTTGATAGGCATGAAGTCATAAACATTGCTAAGAGCTGCTGTCAAACGCACTTGTGTGCGGGTTGAATGAATGCTTACAAGCCTGCTGCTGCCTACCACCGCTCAGACTGCTCTATCAAATATGAAATCATAGACTTAATTATAATATAATAAACACAGAAATACTAGCCTTTGGTCATTAATATGATAAAATCCGGGAAATGATCATTTCGAAAACAAAACATTTATTATTTCAGTGAAATACGGAACCGTTCCGTATTTTATCGAACAGGTGGCAACCCTAAGTCTAAATATTGCTCTTACATTGCACAACCTTCAATGTAATGTCATGATTATGTCAAATTCTGGCAAATTTGTTGACCGCTTGCAACAAGCCAGGCGGCCCAAACTGTTGCATATACACTGACTCTGCTTGCACTGAACACAGGAGAAGTGACACATTTTCCCTAGTTAATATTGCCTGCTAACATGAATTACTTTGAACTAAATATGCAGGTATAAAAAAATATACTTCTGTGTATTGATTTTAAGAAAGGCATTGATGTTTATGGTTAGGTACATTTGTGCAAAGATTGCTTTTAAAAAAAATTATCACCCGTTTGGCAAAGTTGAAGTAGGCTGTGATTCGATGATAAATTAACAGGCATCGCAGGACAAGCTAGTTAACCTAGTAATATCATATCTAGTAATATCAACCATGTGTAGTTAACTAGTGATTATGTGAAGATTGATGTTTTTTTTATCAGATAAGTTTAATGCTAGCTAGCAACTTACCTTGGCTCCTTGCAGCCACAAGGTCCTTTTGACTCTGAACTCGCGTAACAGGTGGTCAGCCTGCAACGCAGTTTCCTCGTGGATTGCAATGTTTATTTAATTTTTTATTTCACCTTAATTTAACCAGGTAGGCAAGTTGAGAACAAGTTCTCATTTACAATTGCGACCTGGCCAAGATAAAGCAAAGCAGTTCGACACATACAACGACAGAGTTACACATGGAGTAAAACAAACATACAGTCAATAATACAGTAGAAACAAGTCTATATACGATGTGAGCAAATGAGGTGATAAGGGAGGTAAAGGTAAAAAAAAGTGGCATGCTAGAATGGTAGATTTGCAGTGGAAGAATGCAAAGTAGAAATTAAAATAATGGGGCTCAAAGGAACAAAATAAATAAAATAAAATGAATAGAGTAGGGAAAGAGGTAGTTGTTTGGGCTAAATTATAGGTGGGCTATGTACAGGTGCAGTGATCTGTGAGCTGCTCTGATTGCTGGTGCTTAAAGCTAGTGAGGGAGATAAGTGTTTCCAGTTTCAGAGATTTTTGTAGTTCGTTCCAGTCATTGGCAGCAGAGAACTGGAAGGAGAGGCGGCCAAAGAAAGAATTGGTTTTGGGGGGTGACCAGAGAGAGATACCTGCTGGAGCGCGTGCTACAGGTGGGTGATGCTATGGTGACCAGCGAGCTGAGATAAGGGGGGACTTTACCTAGCAGGGTCTTGTAGATGACATGGAGCCAGTGGGTTTGGCGACGAGTATGAAGCGAGGGCCAGCCAACGAGAGTGTACAGGTCGCAATGGTGGGTAGTATATGGGGCTTTGCTGACAAAACGGATGGCACTGCATCCAATTTGTTGAGTAGGGTATTGGAGGCTATTTTGTAAATTATATCGTCGAAGGTTGGTAGGATGGTCAGTTTTACAAGGGTATGTTTGGCAGCATGAGTGAAGGATGCTTTGTTGCGAAATAGGAAGCCAATTCTAGATTTAACTTTGGATTGGAGATGTTTGATGTGGGCCTGGAAGGAGAGTTTATAGTCTAACCAGACACCTAGGTATTTGTAGTTGTCCACGTATTCTAAGTCAGAGCCGTCCAGAGTAGTGATGTTGGGCAGGCGGGCAGGTGCAGGCAGGGATCGGTTGAAGAGCATGCATTTAGTTTAACTTGTATATAAGAGCAATTGGAGGCCACAGAAGGAGAGTTGTATGGCATTGAAGCTTGCCTGGAGGGTTGTTAACAGTGTCCAAAGAAGGGCCAGAAGTATACAGAATGGTGTCGTCTGCGTAGAGGTGGATCAGAGACTCATGTAATCGGCACCCAAAAAGGACAATTACCAATTGTTATGAAAACTTGAAATCAGCCCTAATTAATCTGCATGGCTCGACCTCTAGTTATAACATCTACCCGAAAAGACAGAAATGCAATAGGGGTGGTGTTGCGGTCTATATTCAGAACCACATTCCTGTAAAGCTTAGAGATGATCTAATGTTAAATACTTTTGAAGTAATATGGCTACAGGTTAATCTGCCTCACCTAAAGACCATTCTTGTGGGAAGCTGCAATAGACCACCAAATGATCCAGTCAGTATCTGGATAATTTGTGTGAAATGCTTGATTATTATCATTATCAACAAGGAAGTATATTTTCTGGGTGAGACTAGGATATCCCTACCGGACAAACCCTCCCTAACCCGGACGACGCTAGGCCAATTGTGCGTCGCCCCACGGACCTCCCGGTCGCGACAGAGCCTGGGCGCAAACCCAGTCTCTGGTGGCACAGCTAGCAATGCAGTGCCCTAGACCATTGCGCCACCCGGGAGGCCCAAGGTAAGAGGTTTTAGGTTGTAGTTAATATAGGATTTATAGGACTATTTCTCTTTTATACCATTTGTATTTCATATACCTTTGACTATTGGATGTTCTTATAGGCACTATAGTATTGCCAGTGTAACAGTATAGCTTCCGTTCCTCTCGTCGCCCCCACCTGGGCTCGAACCAGGAACACATCGACAACAGCCACACTCGAAGCAGCGTTACCCATTGCTCCACAAATGCCACGGCCCTTGCAGAGCAAGGGGAATAACTACTCCAAGTCCCAGAGCGAGTGACGTTAGAAACGCTATTAGCGTGCACCCCGCTAACTAGCTAGCCATTTCACATCTGTTATACCAGCCATTAGGCTGATAGGCTTGAAGTCATAAACAGCGCTGTGCTTGCAAAGAGCTGCTGGCAAAACGCCTGAAAGTGCTGTTTGAATTAATGCTTACGAGTCTGCTGCTGCCTACCATCACTCAGTCAGACTGCTCTATCAAATCATAGACTTAATTATAACATAACACACAGAAATACGAGCCATTAATATGGTAGAATCCAGAAACGATCATTTCAAAAACAAAACGTTTATTTCAGTGAAATAAGCAACCGTTTGGTATTTTATCTAACGGGTGGCATCCCTAAGTCTAAATGTTCTTGTTACATTGCACAATCTTCAATGTTATGTCATAATTACGTAAAATTCTGCCAAATTAGTTCGCAATGAGCCAGGCTGCCCAAACTGTTGCATATACCCTGACTCTGCGTGCAATGAACGCAAAAGTGACACAATTTCACCTGGTTAATATTATCTGCTAACCTGGATTTATTTTAGCTAAATATGCAGTTTAAAAAATATGTACTTCTGTGTATTGATTATAAGAAAGGCATTGGTGGTTAGGTACAGTCGTCCAACGATTGTGCTTTTTTCGCAAATGCGCTTTTGTTAATTCATCCCCCAGCGTTGCATCGATTATATGCAACACAGGACACGCTAGATAAACTAGTAATATCATCAACCATGTGTAGTTATAACTAGTGATTATGATTGGTTAATTGTTTTTATAAGATAAGTTTAATGCTAGCTAGCAATATACCTTGGCTTCTACTGCATTCACGTAACAGGCAGTCTCCTTGTGGAGTGCAATGAGAGGCAGGTCGTTATTGCGTTGGACTTGTTAACTGTAAGGTTGCAAGATTGCATCCCCCGAGCTGACAAGGTGAAATTATGTCGTTCTGCCCCTGAGCAAGGTAATTAACCCACCGTTCCTAGGCCGTCATTGAAAATAAGAATGTGTTCTTAACTGACTTGCCTAGTTAAATAAAGGTATAAAATAAAATTAAAAATCGCCGCCCAAAAATACCGATTTCCGATTGTTATGAAAACTTGAAATCGGCCCTAATTAATCGGCCATTCCGATTAATTGGTCGACCTCTACTTTATAGGCATATCATGTTATGCCTGTAAAGGCGTCTGTGTGTAGCTGGTGAGGTGAGTCAGGCGCAGGACAGCAGATATGAGTAATAAAATACCCAGAATTTCAAACATAACACGAAATATACATGACCACAGTACAACAAAACAACTACAACATGTAGAACAGGGGGTTAAATAATAAACAAGTAATTGAATAAGTGAAGCCAGGTGTGATAAGACAAAGACAGAACAAATGGAAAATGAAAAATGGATCGGCGGTGGCTAGAAAGCCGGTGACATCGAACGCCGCCCATACACGGAGAGGGACCGACTTCGGCGGAAGTCGTGACAATGCCATTTGCCCATAAGATCCGATTAGTGCTGTTTGTGTTCGGATTCGATTATAAGAAAATAATCACGGTTTTAGATCACGTTTTCAACTTAAAAAATAAATATTAAATGCATTATGAAATAATGACATTACAAGGATTTTAGAGCTTTTTAATGGAAATTCCAAAGACAAAAATAGTGATTGCCAAAACAAATAATTTTCAAAATATTGAAAATATTCCATTGTCTCTGTCAGGTCCACATTGGATAGAGATCAATGGGAAATTAATGAAATAATTTATTTGATTACTTTATTATTTTGTATTCCTTAAAAGTAGTCTCATCTTTGCTCAGGTAATAGCAGTCAGCAAGCCAGTTAAATATTTGCTCCTCATACTGTAATGCCTTTAGTCATCCTATTTAGCTAGCCTGCCTAAGTATACTGCAAAGCTGTCTGACAATCATATTTTACTAGTTCTTCAAAGTAGATGAGGCATACTTTCGCAAACTGCCTCTGTCCCTCATTGTGTTGTGTGCAATCTGTGTGTATCTAACCTATCGTAGCAGGCGTAAAAGTGTATCTGTCCAGAGATCTATATATAGTGACGCGATGCTCATGTCCACCCTAACAATGAGACTCGTTGTCCCAAAGGTGGGAAGGCAGGCAACACGTTTAGGTCCAAAACAAGCTAATAGAAACACATTGGGATTATTTGGGGCAGATTTTGTCTAGAGTGAAACCTCCCGCTTTGCCTCTTCCTCTCTGACCCGTGTCCCAGCTGGAAAAAACTGGCACAATGGATTATGATCATTGTAGTTAATTACCACGTTTCTAGGCTGAACTAGGTTGAATATTTGATTAATGAAAACTACAACTCCCTTTAGACCAGAATCCCACATAGTTCTTTAGTTGATTTCTCTTGTGAATTATTAGATTTCCCTCTGGAGAAACAGAGCGTTGTGCTCACAAAAGAAAACGAAACTAAATGGAATTCAAGTAATTGAACCGACTTCGGTCAATTAGTTTAATAACCCCCCCAAAAACGAAATGTTGGTTAATCGTTCTGCACTAGAGCCCATTCAATTTAGACATTTAAAATACATTAGAACCACACATATCCACGTCCTATCATGCAAATTATTTGGGATTAACAAATGACACGGTTTGATGTATTGGGCTACTAAATCTCTAATAAAGCTAAGTACAGCTTTTCAATGGAGAACTATGCAACTCATTACCGAAACCTGTATTCTCCTCACCAAACCTGCTTATCATTACCGTTTCTTCAAGTGCAGTCACAAAAACCATCAAGCGCTATGATGAAAGACAGGACAGCCACAGGAAAGGAAGACCCAGTGTTACCTCTGCTGCAGAGGGTAAATTAGAGTTAACTGCACCTCAGATTGCAGCCCAAATAAATGCTTCACGGAGTTCAAGTAACAGACACAGCTCAACATCAACTGTTCAGAGGAGACTGCATGAATCAGGCCTTCATGGTTGAATTGCTGCAAAGAAACCACTACTAAAGGACACTAATAAAAATAAAATACTTGCTTGGGCCAATAAACACAAGCATTGGACATGAGACCGGTGGAAATCTGTCCTTTGGTCTGAGTCCCAACCGCCGTGTCTTTGTGAGACCCAGAGTAGGTGAGCGGATGATCTCTGCATGTGTGGTTCCCACCATGAAGCATGGAAGAAGACATGATGGTGTGGGGGGGGTATTTAGAATTCAAGGCACGCTTAACCAGCATGGCTACCACAGCATTCTGCAGCGATAAACCATCCCATCTGGTTTGCGCTTAGTGGGATTATAATTTATTTTTCAACAGGACAATGACCCAACACACCTCCCGGCTGTGTAAGGGGTATTTGACCAAGAAGGAGACTGATGAGTGCTGCATCAGATGACCTGGCCTCCACAATCACCTGACCTCAACCCAATTGAGATGGTTTGGGATGAGTCAAACCGCAGAGTGAAGGAAAAGCAGCTAACAAGTGCTCAGCATATGTGGGAACTCCTGTTGGAAAATAATTCCTCATGAAGCTGGTTGAGAGAATGCCAAGAGTGTGCAAAGCTGTCATCAAGGTGGTGGTGGCTACTTTGAAAAATCTAAAATATGTTTTGATTTGTTTCAAAAAAACCTTTGTTTCATATATATACACAAGTCATTTTGACAAAAAACAAGATGCAGGAAAGGTTGTGTTGCTGTAATGAGAAATTACTAAATATGTTTTTATAATTTACCTTTAAACATTTATTTTCAGAGTTGTTTAACTCATGCCTTTTTTCATTAGGGGAGCAATGTTAAAATACAATTTTGAAATAGATTTCTAAACTTTTTGTGACTTTGACAAATTGTTGCATTTATGAGAATATTTGTTGTTGTTGGAAATTGTGGTAAAATGCATAATATCTGATAAACATAATAATTATTAAATAGATAGATACTGATCGCAATCTTAGTGATCCAAGAGGAATTATGGTGGATTTATTTATTTTTCACATTTTTTGTAAAGTATCAGTTTTGTGAAAATCACCTGGGTTTCCCTATGTAATCCTGATAGTTTGCAAGCAAGCCCTGTTACATCTGACGAGCGTCCAAGCAGTTGTAGTAGAATTCGGTCTTAGTCCTGTATTTTCGCTTTACCTGTTTGATGATTCATTGGACGGCGTAGCAGAGTTTCTTATATCAAATCAAATCAAATTGTATTTGTCACATACACATGGTTAGCAGATGTTAATGCGAGTGTAGCGAAATGCTTGTGCTTCTAGTTCCGACAATGCAGTAATAACCAACGAGTAATCTAACTAACAATTCCAAAACTACTACCTTATACACACAAGTGTAAAGGGATAAAGAATATGTACATGAAGATATGTGAATGAGTGATGGTACAGAACAGCATAGGCAAGATGCAGTAGATGGTATCGAGTACAGTATATACATATGAGATGAGTATGTAAACAAAGTGGCATAGTTAAAGTGGCTAGTGATACATGTATTACATAAAGATGCAGTAGATGATATAGAGTACAGTATATACGTAGACATATGAGATGAATAATGTAGGGTATGTAAACATTATATTAAGTAGCATTGTTTAATGTGGCTAGTGATATATTTTACATCAATTCCCATTATTAAAGTGGCTGGAGTTGAGTCAGTGTGTTGGCAGCAGCCACTCAATGTTAGTGGTGGCTGTTTAACAGTCTGATGGCCTTGAGATAGAAGCTGTTTTTCAGTCTCTCGGTCCCAGCTTTGATGCACCTGTACTGACCTCGCCTTCTGGATGATAGCGGGGTGAACAGGCAGTGGTTCTGGTGGTTGTTGTCCTTGATGATCTTTATGGCCTTCCTGTGACATCGGGTGGTGTAGGTGTCCTGGAGGGCAGGTAGTTTGCCCCCGGTGATGCGTTGTGCGGACCTCACTACCCTCTGGAGAGCCTTACGGTTGTGGGCGGAGCAGTTGCCATACCAGGCGGTGATACAGCCCGACAGGATGCTCTCGATTGTGTATCTTTAGATTTTTTGAGTGCTTTTGGTTACAAGCCAAATTTCTTCAGCCTCCTGAGGTTAGTTTGCCTGGGAGCAAGGCATCCTGGTCCGTGACTGGGCTGGATTTCTTTTTGTAATCCGTGATTGACTGTAGACCCTGCCACATACCTCTTGTGTCTGAGCCGTTGAATTGCGATTCTACTTTGTCTCTATATTGACGCTTAGCTTGTTTGATTGCCTTCCGAAGGGAATAGCTACACTGTTTGTATTCGGTCATGTTTCCGGTCACCTTGCCCTGATTAAAAGCAGTGGTTTCAGTTTCAGCGCTTTCAGTTTCACGCGAATGCTGCCATCAATCCACGGTTTCTGGTTTGGGAATGTTTTAATCGTTGCTATGGGAACAACATCTTCAACGCACGTTCTAATGAACTCGCTCACCGAATCAGCGTATTCGTCAATGTTGTTGTTTGACGCAATACAAAACATATCCCAGTCCACGTGATGGAAGCAGTCTTGGAGTGTGGAATCAGATTGGTCGGACCAGCGTTGAACAGACCTCAGCGCGGGAGCTTCTTGTTTTAGTTTCTGTCTGTAGGCAGGGAGCAACAAAATTGAGTCGTGGTCAGCGTCCCTTATATGGGTCCAGGTTAGTGTCCCGTTCCTTGAAAGCAGTAGCTCTAGCCTTTAGCTCAATGCGGATGTTGCCTGTAATCCATGACTTCTGGTTGGGATTTGTGCGTACGGTCACTGTGGGGACAACGTTGTCGATGCACTTATTAATGAAGCCAGTGACTGATGTGGTAAACATATTCCAGACTGCTAGCGAAACAGTCCTGTAGTTTAGCATCCGCTTCATCAGACCACTTCCGAATTGAGCATGTCACTGGTATTTCCTGTTAGAGTTTTTGCTTGTAAGCGGGAATCAGGAGGATAGAGTTATGGTCAGGCAAAATGGTCAGGCCAAATGGATGGCTAGGGAGAGCTTTGTATGCATCTCTGTGTATGGAGTAAAGGTGACTTAACCTTTCTGATCTCCCCATCCCGGATCCGGGATCGTGAATACAGACTCAAGCTCATTACCATAACGCAACGTTAACTATTCATGAAAATCGCAAATGAAATGAAATAAATATGCTAGCTCTCAAGCTTAGCCTTTTGTTAACAACACTGTCATCTCAGATTTTCAAAATATGCTTCTCAACCATTGCAAAACAAGCATTTGTGTAACAGTATTGATGGCTAACGTAGCATTTAGCATTAGCATTCAGCTGGCAACATTTACACAAAAAAACAGAAAAGCATTCAAATAAAATCATTTACCTTTGAAGAACTTCAGATGTTTTCAATGAGGAGACTCTCAGATAGCAAATGTTCAGTTTTTCCTGAAAGATTATTTGTTTAGGACAAATCGCTCCGTTTTCTGCGTCACGTTTAGCTATGAAAAAAACCCTGTATCCAGGATTGTGTAAATCTATCAGCAAGCTCATTAGCATAACACAACGTTAACTATTTATGAAAATCGCAAATGAAATGAAATAAATATGCCATCTCTCAAGCTTAGCCTTTTGTAAACAACACTGTTAGCATTAGCGTTAGCATCCAGCACGCAACATTAACAAAAACATAAAAGCCTTCAAATAAAATCATTTACCTTTGAAGAACTTCTGATGTTTTCAATGAGGATACTCTCAGTTAGATAGCAGATGCTCAGTTTTTCCAAAAAGATTCCTTGTGTATTAGAAATAGCTCTGTTTTATACATCACATTTGGCTACCAAAAAAAATCTGAAAATTCAGTCCTCAAAACGCGAACTTTTTTCCAAATTAACTCCATAATATCGACTGAAAACATGGCAAACGTTGTTTAGAATCAATCATCAAGGTGTTTTTCACATATCTCTTCATTGATACATCGTTCTTGGACACATGCTTTCTCCCCTGAATCAAATGGTAAAGTAGAAGCAGCTGGCAATTGCGCACCGAATTCGACGCAGGACACCAGGCGGACACTTGGAAAATGTAGTCTCTTATGGTCAATCTTCCAATGATATGCCTACAAATACGTCACAATGCTGCTAAGACCTTGGGCGAACGACAGAAAGTGTAGGCTCATTCGTTGCGCAATCACAGCCATATAAGGAGAGAATGGAAAACAGAGCTTCAGAAATTCTGCTAATTCCTGGGTGATGCATCATCTTGGTTTCGCCTGTAGAATGAGTTCTGGGGCACTTACAGACAAAATCTTTGCAGATTCTGAAACTTCAGAGTGTTTTCTTTCCAAAACTGTCAAGAATATGCATAGTCGAGCATCTTTTCGTGACAAAATATCGCGCTTAAAACGGGAACGTTTTTTATCCAAAAATGAAATAGCGCCCCTAGAGCTCTAACAGGTTAAGAGTTTTTCCCCCCTCTAGTTGCACATGTGACATGCTGGTAGAAATGAGGTAAAACAGATTTCACTTTTCCTGCATCACAATCACTGGCCACTAGGAGCATTTTCTTGTTGGCTTTATGATTGCGGTCTTAGTGCAAGCATCAGTTTGTGGTGGTAAATAGACAGCTATGAAAAATATAGGTAAACTCTCTTGGTAAATAGTGTCGTCTACAGCTTATCCTGAGGTATTCGAACTCAGGCGAGCAGAACCTCAAGACTTAATATTGGCGATTGCGCAACGGCTGTTGTTAACAAAGAGACACACACCCCCGCCCTTGAGTTCACGAGACGCAGCCGTTATGTCCTGTCGATGCGTAGAAAAACCAGTTAGATTTGATTAACCATGTCCTCGTTCAGCCACAACTCCGTGAAGCATAGGGTATTACAGTTCTTCAGGTCCTGTTGATAGGATAGTCTGAACGGAGCTCGTCCAGTTTGTTCTTGTACATTCGCAAATAGAACAGAGGGTAGAGGTGGTTTATTTACTCGTCACTGTAGTTTTATCAGGTTGCCCCCACGTCGGCCTATATGTCGCCATCTTTTCCTCTACCGAGTGTCTGTTATTAGGGACTGGTCCCAGGTGAACTGAGTCGTTGAAGTAGAATTCTTCATCCAATTCATGGTTAGTGATCGCTTTTCTGATGTCCAGATTTCACTCATAGGAAACGATGGCATTAACATGTACAAAAATAGTTTTGGTCACTTCAAAAGGCACTGATGTTGGGTCATGTAAAACTGATCCAGGTTGTTCAAGATAAAGACCAAATGCTGTCATTGTTTACCTATAAGAATGTGCGAATAGGGTGACTCCCCTAGCAGGTCTCAAACCCAGCACCAATGACAAACACCCTAACCGTTGTCCAAATAAGGGATATCTCTAGGGCATGAGCTTATTGAATGAGTATAGTTAGGCCCTGTCCAGAAGAAACCCTAACCCCACTTCCCTAGGCAATTGTGTACATCTGAAACCATTTGATAGGACTATATGTAATAAGGTGAATGCACTTTGAAGTAAATCTCACCTCTGTGTTAAAAGTACACTGAAGAAAATATTGTATTGATCAAAGTGATTCAAGAGTATCATTAAAACAGGTTAATATGCCCCACCTGAAAATAAAGGAGAGCCGCACACTCTAGGAGCTCAGATGCAGAAATGTAATGTCCAACGTTTCGACAGCCAAGCTGTCTTCATCAGAGTAGTATGATGATGCCCCACCAACATTAGAGAATTATACAAAAAGCCCATAAATCAGCATTACACATACTTGGTCCTCGGGACCCAAAGGGGTGCACGTTTTGTTTTTTGCCCTAACACTATACAGCTGATTCAAATGATCAAAGCTTGATGATTAGTTGATTATTTGAATCAGCTGTGTAGTGCTAGGATAAAAAATAGAGGTCGACCGATTAATCTGAATGGCTGATTAATTAGTGACGATTTGAAGTTTTCATAACAATCGGACATTTTTGGACGTTGATTATATTGCAATCCACGAGGAGACTGCGTGGCAGGCTGAACACCTGTTACGCGAGTGCAGGCAGCAAGGAGCCATGGTAAGTTGCTAACTAGCATAACATTTTTAGAAAAAACAATCAATCTTAACATAATCACTAGTTAACTACACATGATTGATGATATTACTAGTTTAACTAGCTTGTCCTGCGTTGTATATAATCAATGCGGTGCCTGAAATTGTGTCACTTCTCTTGCGTTCAGTGTAAGCAGAGTCAGGGTATATGCAGCAGTTTGGGTCGCCAGGCTAGTTGCCAACTGTGTGAAGACCATTTCTTCCTAACAAAGACCGTAAATAGTTTGCCAGAATTTTACATAATTATGACATAACATTGAAGGTTGTGCAATGTAACAGCAATATTTAGACTTGGGGATGCCACCCGTTCGATAAAATACGGACGGTTCCGTATTTCACTGAAAGAATAAACATTTTGTTTTCGAAATGATAGTTTCCGGATTTGACCATATTAATGACCAAAGGCTCGTATTTCTGTGTGTTATTATGTTATAATTAAGTCTATGATTTGATATTTGATAGAGCAGTCTGAGTGGTGGTAGGCAGCAGCAGGCTCGTAAGCATTCATTCAAACCTCACTTTCCTCCGTTTGCCAGCAGCTTTTCGCAATGCTCGAAGCACAGCGCTGTTTATGACTTCAAGACTATCAACTCGCGAGATTAGGCTGGCAGTACTATAGTGCCTATAAGAACATCCAATAGTCAAAGGTCTATGAAATACAAATGGTGTAGAGAGAAATAGTCCTATAATAACTACAACCTAAAACTTCTTAACTGGGAATATTGAGGAACTGGGAATATTGATCTACCAGCTTTCATATGTTCTCATGTTCTGAGCAAGGAACTTAAACATTAGCTCTTTTACATGGCACATATTGCACTTTTACTTTCTACACTGTGTTTTTGCATTATTTAAACCAAATTGAACATGTTTCATTATTTATTTGAGACTAAATTGATTTAAATTCTGTATTATATTAAGTTAAAATAAGTGTTCATTGTTCATTCAGTATTGTTGTAACTGTCATTATTACAAATATATATATATATATATATATATATATATATAAATATATATATATATACACACACACACACACACACACACACACACACACACACAGTGGGGCAAAAAAGTATTTAGTCAGCCACCAATTGTGCAAGTTCGCCCACTTAAAAAGATGAGAGAAATAAATTCATTTTAGGATTTTAAAAAGTTTATCTCAATACTTTGTTATATACCCTTTGTTGGCAATGATAGAGGTCAAACTTTTTCTGTAAGTCTTCACAAGGTTTTCACACACAGTTGCTGGTATTTTGGCCCATTCCTCCATGCAGATCTCCTCTAGAGCAGTGATGTTTTGGGGCTGTTTGTTGCTGTGCAACACGGACTTTCAACTCCCTCCAAAGATCTTCTATGGGGTTGAGATCTGGAAACTGGCTAGGCCACTCCAGGACCTTGAAATGCTTCTTACGAAGCCACTCCTTTGTTGCCCGGGCGGTGTGTTTGGGATCATTGTCATGATGAAAGACCCAGCCACGTTTCATCTTCAATGCCCTTGCTGATGGAAGGAGGTTTTCACTCAAAATCTCACGATACATGGCCCCATTCATTCTTTCCTTTACATGGACCAGTTGTCCTGGTCCCTTTGCAGAAAAACAGCCCCAAAGCATGATGTTTCCACCCCCATGCTTCACAGTAGGTATGGTGTTCTATGGATGCAACTCAGCATTCTTTGTCCTCCAAACACAACGAGTTTAGTTTTTACCAAAAATGTATATTTTGGTTTCATCTGACCATATGACATTCTCCCAATCTTCTTCTGGATCATCCAAATGCTCTCTAGCAAACTTCAGATGGGCCTTAACATGTACTGGTTTAAGCAGGGGGACACGTCTGGCACTGCAGGATTTGAGTCCCTGGCGGCATAGTGTGTTACTGATGGTAGGCTTTGTTACTTTGGTCCCAGTCCTCAGCAGGTCATTCACTAGGTCCCCCCGTGTGGTTCTGGGATTTTTGCTCACCGTTCTTGTGATCATTTTGACCCCACGGGGTGAGATCTTGCGTGGAGCCCCAGATCGAGGGAGATTATCAGTGGTCTTGTATGTCTTCCATTTCCTAATAATTGCTCCCACAGTTGATTTCTTCAAACCAAGCTGCTTACCTATTGCAGATTCAGTCTTCCCAGCCTGGTGCAGGTCTACAATTTTGTTTCTGGTGTCCTTTGACAGCTCTTTGGTCTTGGCCATAGTGGAGTTTGGAGTGTGACTGTTTGAGGTTGTGGACAGGTGTCTTTTATACTGATAAGTTCAAACAGGTGCAAGTTAATACAGGTAACGAGTGGAGGACAGGAGCCTCTTAAGAAGTTACAGGTCTGTGAGAGCCAGAAATCATGCTTGTTTGTAGGTGACCAAATACTTATTTTCCACCATCATTTGCAAATAAATTCATAAAAAATCCTACAATGTGATTGGTCTCTGGTATGTGTAATTTGAGTTGCCTCATGCTGTATGTCTTTACAGAAGCCTTGTGAAAGAGGGCATTAGTCCATGAGACTGGTTTTGAGAGGACACGCTTTGAGATAATGACAATTGCCATGTGTATGTCTAAACTATAGTTCTTCACTGATCCACCTGTACACGAATACCCAAGACCCGATCGGGGACCCGAGTGAGTTCGGATGCAGTATTCTAAATAATGTCACGGGTCTGGCTCGGATCTGGTCTGGGGTATTGTTATTTTAACTGACTTGTCCGGAAGGGCCAATATACTGTACGAGCCTGACTGCTTCAGTAGAGAGAGAGAGAGAGAAAGAAATGTTGTAATTTATGCTGCTGCTCTTGCGTTTCACAAGAATGGTGTGTGTAGCTTGTTGTTGGCCAATCATAAATCATCAAAGTGGCAATAGGCTACAGTCATTAAGTTGAGATACTGTATCTAATCAATGGAAGACGGAATTAAAATTACGGAGTTAGAAATTAAAGGAGAAGGATAGGCTACAATGACCATCAGGTAGGCTGCTACTTAATATTCTGAATGGACAATTCTGAAATGTTGCTATTTGTAACTGTAAGATGAGAAAGTTCATGCACTATTCATATTTGATGATATAATAAATAACCTAGCTATGGCAGCTATTAGTCTACGATGGCATGAGTCGGCTTGGATGTTTGCTGTCTCTCCCTCCATCATTCCTGCTCCCTGTGTCACTAGCTCACAGTACAGCCCCTCCCCGCTTGCTAGAGTGGCATATTTCTCCCTCTCGTGCTGTATCAGCTCGGGTTAATAAAGTAGCTTAACTTTTCTGCTGCTTCCCTCACTCGGACCGGACTAGGTGTGGATCTGACCAGGTCTATACAGAATAGGTCTAGTTATCCACAGGTCTGTTCGGAACAGGTCTCCTATATTTAAAGATTGCATATCACGTCTGGGAGGGAAAGCCCCAGGTCCATTTTGGAAACTTTTTGGACCTGTGAAGATCTCTAGCGGGGGGACCCTCAGGCGACGTACTGACAACTGATGCACAGAAATGTTCTTACAACGTTCTCATGAAACGTGTCTAGAATATTTAATATATTATATTCTGAGAACATGGCATTCGGAAAGTATTCAGGCCCCTTGACTTTTTCCACATTTTGTTACGTTACAGCCTTATTCTAAAATTGATTAAATAAATCTAATCTGAGCAATCTACACACAATACCCCATAATGACAAAGCGAAAACAGATTTTTAGAAATTTTTGCCAAATGTATTACAAAAAAAACTATTCAGACCCTTTGCTATGTGACTTGAAATTGAGCTCAGGTGCATCCTGTTTCCATTGATCATCCTTGAGATGTTTATACAAATTGTTTGGAGTCCACCTTTGGTAAATTCAGTTGATTGAACATGATTTGTAAAGGCAAACACCTGTCTATATATGGTCCCACAGTTAACAGTGCACGTCAGAGCAAAAACATAGCCATGAGGTCGAAGGATTTGTCCGTAGAGCTCCAAGACTGGATTGTGTTGAGACACAGATCTGGGGAAGGGTACCAGAACATTTCTGCAGCATTGAAGGTCCCCAAGAACACAATGGCCTCCATCATTCTTAAATGGAAGAACATCTCTGGCGAGATCTGAAAATAGCTGTGCAGCAACGCTCCCCATATAACCTGACAAGCTTGAGAGGATCTGCCAAGAATAATGGGGGAAACTCCCCAAATACAGGTGTGCCAAGCTTGTAGCATCATACTGAAGAAGACTCTAGGCTGTAATCGCTGCCAAAGGTGCTTCAACAAAGTACTGAGTAAGGAGTCTGAATGCTTATGTAAATGTGATGTTTCTGTTAAAAACATTTGTATAAATTAGCAAGAATTTACAAAAACTTGTTTTTGCTTTGTCGTTATGGGGTATTGTGTGTAGATTGACAAGGGGAAAAAACGATTTAATCAATTTGAATAAGGCTATAACCTAACAAAATGTGGAAAAGGTCAAGGGGTCTGAATAATTTCCGAAGGCACTGTATATGTTTGGCTAGGAGGACAAACCCTTTGCCAGGGTCACTTGAGGTAAATTAGAAGATAGCGGAGAATGAAAGCACTGAGATTTTACAGTGCTCGCAGGTATAGCCTATATATCCTGAGCCAAAAAGCTCTTCAGTAGAGACCGATAGCAAAAGGATGAGAGAGATGAAGGTCTTCAGAAGGCTGGTTTTAGAAGAAGGCTGTTTATAAAACCCAGTGTCTTCTGTTTAAATAGTAAGAATTATTAACTGTTCTCATGTTTTTCCTCTAATTGTATGACTGTAACTGACATTTCACTTTAATCACTGAATTAGCCACCTCTGCAAGTACAGTGGGGCAAAAAGTATTTAGTCAGCCACTAATTGTGCAAGTTCTCCCACTTAAAAAGATGAGAGGCCTGTAATTTTCATCATAGGTACACTTCAACTATGACAGACAAAATGAGAGAAAAAAAATCCAGAAAATAACATTGTAGGATTTGTAATGAATTTATTTGCAAATTATGGTGGAAAATAAGTATTTGGTCACCTACAAACAAGCAAGATGTCTGGCTCTCACAGACCTGTAACTTCTTCTTTAGGAGGCTCCTCTGTCCTCCACTCGTTACCTGTATTAATGGCACCTGTTTGAACTTGTTATCAGTATAAAAGACACCTGTCCACAACTTCAAACAGTCACACTCCAAACTCCACTATGGCCAAGACCAAAGAGCTGTCAAAGGACACCAGAAACAAAATTGTAGACCTGCACCAGGCTGTGAAGACTGAATCTGCAATAGGTAAGCAGCTTGTGGGAGCAATTATTAGGAAATGGAAGACATACAAGACCACTGATAATCTCCCTCGATCTGGGGCTCCACGCAAGATCTCACCCCGTGGGGTCAAAATGATCACAAGAACGGTGAGCAAAAATCCCAGAACCACACGGGGGGACCTAGTGAATGACCTGCAGAGAGCTGGGACCAAAGTAACAAAGCCTACCATCAGTAACACACTACGCCGCCAGGGACTCAAATCCTGCAGTGCCAGACATGTCCCCCTGCTTAAACCAGTACATGTCCAGGCCCGTCTGAAGTTTGCTAGAGAGTATTTGGATGATCCAGAAGAAGATTGGGAGAATGTCATATGGCCAGATGAAACCAAAATATAACTTTTTGGTAAAAACTCAACTCGTCGTGTTTGGAGGACAAAGAATGCTGAGTTGCATCCAAAGAACACCATACCTACTGTGAAGCATGGGGGTGGAAACATCATGCTTTGGGGCTGTTTTTCTGCAAAGGACGACTGATCCATGTAAAGGAAAGAATGAATGGGGCCATGTATCGTGAGATTTTGAATGAAAACCTCCTTCCATCACCAAGGGCATTGAAGATGAAACGTTCAGCATGGCAATGATCCCAAACACACCGCCTGGGCAACGAAAGAGTGGCTTCGTAAGAAGCATTTCAAGGTCCTGGAGTGGCCTAGCCAGTCTCCAGATCTCAACCCCATAGAAAATCTTTGGAGGGAGTTGAAAGTCCGTGTTGCCCAGCAACAGCCCCAAAACATCACTGCTCTAGAGGAGATCTGCATGGAGCAATGGGCCAAAATACCATCAACAGTGTGTGAAAACCTTGTGAAGACTTACAGAAAACGTTTGACCTCTGTTATATACCCTTTGTTGGCAATGACAAAGTATTGAGGTAAACTTTTGTTATTGACCAAATACTTATTTTCCACCATAATTTGCAAATAAATTCATTAAAAATCCTACAATGTGATTTTCTGGAATGTTTTTTCTCATTTTGTCTGTCATAGTTGAAGTGTACCTATGTCGAAAATTACAGGCCTCTCTCATCTTTTTAAGTTGGAGAACTTGCACAATTAGTGGCTGACTAAATACTTTTTTGCCCCACTATGTCTGTTCAAATGGCAGACTTTTGGCGCTTGTCTTTGTCAATTAGAGTACTTTATATGTTCTCTCTCCCTCTCTCCTGTCTGCTTGAAAGAAATCCCAGCTCCCTGGGGGCCAGAGTAGAGCTGTCTGGTAATCTGAGGCGGCATTAATATTGAATAAGATGGAGAGAGGCGTCAGCCCCACAAATTAATTTCCATATACAGAGCTGCTGACGAAAATGAATAAAGCTTCAACATGCGTCCGTACAAGCCGTATCACCATGGAGACAGTGGATTCAAGGGATTTTGGGAAGACACTGAAGTGGACACAGCTTTGAAACAACACAGGAGTGGCAGGTAGATAATAAACACAGTAACACACCAAACAAACTCCCAGTCAGACAAACACAGCTACTCCCAGTAACACAAATTACACCGTAATTCATTGGTAGAATGTTTGGCAGAGATGAACTGGGCAACCATTGGCTCGGTCTACTGAGTGTACTGGGAAATGGCTGCTTAGTAAACTGTCCTTCACTGTGTCTGATTGCCTGGCAGCTGGCTTTGATGTTCTGGCTAGGGGGGGGGGGGGGGGGGGGTTACCAACACATGAGTTATGGATACAATTCTGGACTGCGTTCAATCACCCGTTCTGTGTTCTCTCCCAGATTGCCTAGCTAAGTGTTCAAATTCTAGGGTAGATAGACTCTGTTCTGGGTGACAGTCCTGAGCCAAATGAAATTGCCCTGCAGTAGCTGCTGCTTGCCTGCTGGACAGTCCCTCTTCTTTAGCTGCCCCTTTGAGCCAGAGGGAGAAGAGATTACTTGATGTTTCAGGTTCATCTGAAGGTGCTGTGAAAATGTATTTGCCCTCTTTCAAATGTTCTCTACTTTTGCATGTTTTTTTATACAGAATGTTATCAGATCTTCAACCAACCTAAAATTAGATAAAGAGAACCCGAGTGAACAAATAACACAGTAATTACAATTATTTCATAACAAAGTTGTGCAACACCCAATGCCCTTGTGTGAAAAAGTCATTGGCCCCTTACACTCAATCACTGGTTGTGCCACCTTTAGCTGCAATGACTGCAGCCAAATGCTTCCTGTTGATCAGTCTCTCACGTCACTGTGGAGGAATTTTGGCCCACTCTTGCATGCAGCACTGCTATAACTCAGTGACATTTGTGGGTTTTCAAGCATGGACTGCTCGTTTCAATTCCTGCCACATCTCAATTGGGATTAGGTTTGGATTAGGCCATTCCAAAACTTAAAATGTGTTGCTTTTTTAGCCATTTTCATGTAGAATTAATTGTGTGTTTTTAGATCATTGTCTTCCTTCATGACCCAGCTGCGCATCAGCATCAGCTCACACACAGATGGCCTGACATTCTCCTGTAGAATTCTCTGATACAGAGCAGAATTCATGGTTCCTTCTAATAAGGCAAGTCATCCAGGTCCTGAGGTAGCAAATCAGCACACTACCACCACAATGCTTGACTGTTGGTATAAGGTTCTTATTGTGGAATGCATATTTGGTTGTCAACAAGCATAATGGGACCCATGTAGTCCAAAAAGTTAGTATACTTTTGACTCATCTGTTCATAGAGCATTCTTACAAGAGTCTTGATGATCATCCAGGTGCTTCCAGGAGCTTTTTGGCAAACTTGAGTCAACTTTTTGGACGAGATGGGTCCAATATGTTTGGTGAAAGCCAAACACTGCATTCCACAGTAAGAACCTCATACCAACGGTCAAGCATGGTGGTGGTAGTGTGATGGTTTGGGGTGTGAAGGCTGTAACGTAACAAAATATGGAATAAGTCAATGGCTCTGAATACTTTCCCGAAGGCACTGTAAATGTACTGTACTCATACTCACAGAGAATATATCATCAATGTATCTGAGGCATGTCTGATTTATACTGCACTGCAATGAACTGCAGTGATTTTACTGGCACAAACAGCCCAGCGAACAATTCTAGCGAGAGAACGTTTTTGTAATGTTCCCCTGATGTTTGTGTATCCAATTTTCCATTAGTTACGGGAACATTCTATGTATTTTAGCAAAAGCCTCCTGAGAACCTATTTAGCATGTTCTGTTGTTAGAGGTAGGAGAGCATTCCCTTAATGTCAGACAGAACATACCCAGAATGTGGTTAACATGTTCTCAGAATATTCAATATTAATGTTCTAGATACATTTCATGAGATGTCGCAAGAACATTCATTTGTCCAGTTTCCTGAGGGTTAGGAGAATATTCCATCATCACAACAAACATACACAGAACATGTTTTTTGTGTGGTTTATTTTGTTTATTTGGGATCATCAGGCAGCATCCTAAAAACGTCCTTGCGGACCTCCCCGGAACAGGCTGGGAACTTGACAAAAACCTCCAGGGGACAATGACAGAAGGTCCTATGTTTTAAATGTCCTCGGGAATGTTCTTACAACATTACCATGAAATGTGTCTAGAACATTAATCTTATATTACTTATATTATATTCTGAGAGCATGGCATCCATGTTATGTGTATGTTTGGTGTGACATTGATGGAATATTTTCCTAACTCTCAGAAAACTGGACAATGGGTGTTCTTAAACGTCCCATGAAACGTGTCTAGAACATTAATATTGAATATTCTGAGAACATGGTAACCACCTTCTGGGTATGTTCTGTTTGACATTAAGAGAATGGTATATTTCCACGTCACTGGAACATTCCTATGAAAATGTTAGGTAATTACCGAATGAGACTCTTAAGGGAACGTTCGCTAAAGTTGGGGGAACGTTTGTTGTCAGCTGGGAGTTCTGTACTGCAACCACTTTGTCTGTTTTACAGTGCTGTGAAAAAGAATATGCCCCTTTCTGATTTTCTCTATTTTTGCAAATTTTTAGATACTGAATGTTATCAGATCTTCAACCAAAACCTAATATTAGATAAAGGGAACCTGAGTTTACAAATAACAAAACAATTATACTTATTTTATTTGACAAAGTTATGCAACACCCAATTCCCCTGTGTGAAAATCTTCAAGCAATCTACACACGATACCCCATAATAGCAAAGTAAAAACAGGTTTTTAGAAGAAAAAAATTGCACATTTATTAAAAATAAAAAACATACCTCATTTACATTAGTATTTAGATTGGACATGATTTGGAAAGGCACACACCTGTCTATGTCAGATCCCACAGTTGACAGTGCATATCAGAGCAAAAACCAAGCCATGAGGTCGAAGGAATTGTCCGTAGAGCTCCGAGACAGGAATGTGTCGAGGCACAGGTCTGGGGAAGGGTACCAAAATATTTCTGCAGCATTGAAGGTCCCAAAGAACACAGTGGCCTCCATCATTCTTAAGTGGAATAAGTTTAGAACCACCAAGACTCTTCCTAGAGCTGGCCGCCCAGCCAAACTGAGCAATCGAGGGAGAAGGGCCTTGGTCGGGGAGGTGACCAAGAACCCGATGGTCACTGACAAAGCTCGAGAGTTCCTCTGTGGAGATGGGAGAACCTTCCAGAAGGACAACAATCTCCGCAGCACTCCACCAATCAGGCATTTATGGTGGAGTGGCCAGATGGAAACCACTGCTCAGCAAAAGGCATATGACGGCCCACTTGGAGTGGAGTTTGCCAAAAGGCACCTAAAGACTCAGATCTGGTCTGATGAAACCAAGATTGAACTCTTTTTGGCAAGCGTCTGGAGCAAACCTTGCACCATTCCTATGGTGAAGCATGGTGGCGGCAGCATCATGCTGTGGGCATGTATTTCAGCGGCAGGGATTGGAAGACTAGTCAGGATCGAGGCAAAGATGAACGGAGAAAAGTACAGAGAGATCCTTGATGAAAACCTGCTCCAGAGCGCTCAGGACCTCAGACTGGGTTGAAGGTTCGCCTTCCAACAGGACAACAACCCTAAGCTCACAGCCAAGACAACGCAGGAGTGGTTTCGGGACAGGTCTCTGAATGTCCTTGAGTGGCCCAGCCAGAAGCCGGACTTGAACCCAATCGAACATCTCCCGAGAGACCTTAAAATAGCTGTGCAGCAACGCTCCCCATCCAACCTGACAGAGCTTGAGAGGATCTGCAGTGAATAATGGGAAAAACTCCCCAAATACAGGTTTGCCAAGCTTGTAACGTCATATCAAAGAAGATTTGCTGCCAAAGGTGCTTCAACAAAGTACTAATTTAAGGGTCTGGATACTTATGTGATATATTAAAAATTTGCAGAATGTCTAAACCTGTTTTTGCTTTGTTATTATGGGGTATTGTGTGTAGATTGTTTGTTTTTTTTCCCCCTCGTCAATTTTAGAATAAGTCTGTAACCTAACAAAGTGGGAAAAGTCAAGGGGTCTGAATACTTTCCGAAGGCACTGAATGTGTGCTTGTGAGGTATAGGCTGAGTGTGTACAGTAAACTTCTGTCAGCATGCAGTTGCGTGTGTGTGATGGGAGGTGGTGATGCTACTTTTAAACTAATGCTATTAGGTATTATCTCCCACTTCTTCTCTTTCCATCTTTTACACATGCAAACACACACTGCTCTGTTGTCCGCAGTGCTGCAGTCATCTCCTAGGGAAACTGTCATCACAGCAACTCTTAAAATAATATTGAGGAGGCTTGGCTCCATTCCTCCAACATCCCCTACCCCACTCACTCCATTTCACTCTTTCGCTAATAATAGATCCTGCTGATCACCCCACCTCATTGTCTGCAGCACAACACCTCGCATGAGAGAGTAATAAAGAAAAAAAGAGCTTGAGACTTACGAGTTTCTCTGTGTGTGTGCTGCAGCCGCAAACTCTTCCCTGTGCCAAGCATTTGACATTTAACCACCAAAGCCATAAACAGGGCCCTGGATTGTCATTGACATGAATTCTGTCTGGCACGGTCTCTCGCTGGGTGTGTTTTGTCTCCGTACCCTACTCAACCAAGATCCATCACGGCTCAGGACACATTCTAGTGCACACATTGTTGGGGCCCATCATTCACCAACAGAAGGTGTATTAGAGGAAATTCACCTATTCTTCACTCAATATAAGGGGTTTTATTAACATTGTGAATATTATGAAGTAAGCGTATTATCACCTATTACCAACCAAGTAATGTTGTCACTTCATCATAAGCTAAAGATGGGGAATAATACACTTTACACAAAGCACTCCAAGTCTTCAACCAAGCTTCGCCTCCAGCATAGCTCTGGACCGTTCCATGTTAATAAACAGTGCTGACTGTGTGTGTGATCGCTCATGTTATTCCCGAGCCGCTGATCCTCCCGTCCACTACACTAACCATGCTGTTATGCTAGCTACCTCCTTCACTGTTTACGTATTCATTTATTCAGCCATGACTGATGGCACAGGCCAACCACCCCACTGGGCTTAGATGTCAATTCAATGTCTGTTCCACGTTGGTTTAATGTAATTTAATTGAAATGGCGTGGAAACAACGTTGATTCAACCAGTGTGTGCTCAGCGGGACAGCTCTCCGTCTTCTGGTAAATTAAACATCTGTTGGTCGTTTTTTGCCTTGAAACCACTCCAAAAACACGCACTCTCTGAGTGCGGCGCCGGCAGAAACGGCTTGTCCCGGGAGAGCAGGCTGGCGTTTGGTAATTAGCGTGCTGAGTGGTTGCGTTGATTACTTCATTATTTCCCAGATAAGCATCTGTGTGAGGCAGTTGATTGATGCTTTGGGTTTGACAGTAATCCGTGCTAATGACCCTTATTATTATTATTATTATTATTATTATTATTATTATTAATATTATTATTGTTATTATTATTAACACAGCTCTGTTGAGAACAAGAGGTTGGTGAGCACCTAGTGGAAAGTTGTTTACCGCGAATAGGCTAGGCTACAGTAGCGAGGACTTTAGCCTGTCTCTTTGATGAAGGATCCATCAGGTCCGCTTACACCATGGCTGAACGCAATTAGCAGGCTCTCAAAGAGCTTTGGCGTAATTACTCGACAGTCATGGCGACGATAACATCATCATTAAAGCCTGAATCCCATTATAGCATAGGATAATTCTCAGATAGGAACCTGGTTGGGAGGCATGAAAGGAAAGGGTTTGAAGGGTGCATTATGTCTCAGACCCCCAAATGGTTAGTTAAGACAGTTCACTTCAAAGGACTTCACCTAAAGTAATTGGCGTGTTTGCCCATAGCTAGCTAAACCGCATGATACACACTGGACAACATCTTGTAATTCCTTGACTTTGAAATGAAAGTTTCCACGATGGATAATGGAACTAACGAGCAGTAAACAACATGTGCGTGCAAATAAGCCTCAAATAAACTACCAAACAGCATGGCGTCATGCTCACTTTAAAGAGATGCTCCGGAACTTTTGCGACTAGCATGTATTTTCTAACACTCCCTCTTTGGGCAGGATGTGTCAATGTGTAGTTCATGCATGTATAATCTTTGAGCAGAATTGCTGTTTTACCTCAATTAGCTACGAAATCTCTAGTTTGAAAATAACTTCTGGAAGCTGTGCTGTGCCATTTTCCCTACATTTTCCCTCACGTGGGCCAGCCCCCTAGCGATTTGAGTTCGTGCCAATGACCTTCGGCCCCTCTCTAGCAAGATGCACACACAGCAGAGCGAGAGAGAGCAATGATGTGGTGCACATATGACACATTACTCACTTTTCAGGGACCACTTTTGACTCGTGGACACTACATTCAGAACTACTGGTTAAAAAGTATACAAAAGTACCAGAGAATCTCTTTAACATGGCCAGGGAGCAGTTGAGATGAGGGACAATGAGGTTGAGATACCATCTGCAATATCAATTGATAGGAAGTGCTCGTCGGATCCAGCCAAGTCATCTCTGCTGATACGCTCTAAAGAGCGTAATGAATTTATAAAGTACACCACTGCAGACGCTTTGTGTCGCTTCAGGCACTGACAGACAGGTGAGGCCATTCACTACTAGGCATGCTCTGATTGAGCAATCACTGTTTGGTTTCACACTGGGATTATTCATTTTCCAATAATCATGTTCCACCCTTGAGTTGTCTCTGGGCTGGGTTATCGCTTCTAGTATGTCTGTCCTGAGCCCATCCAACAACTCACATACTAGACTGAACTCCCAGTCAGAACCACATCTCTTCCAATAACCAACCTGTCTAGACAGAGTCCACACGCTATATGTCCTCATATCTGCTGTCTATCAGGGCAGGTAAACAAACCCACAGGGACTGGCTCTTTTACTAGCTCCATTATGGCTTTGGCTGTCCTGTTCCAATTCCTTTTTCATCAACTTGTACACCCAGGGTTCTCCACAAAATGTCACTGCTTTAATCATGGGTATCCTTGAGTGGCTGTGGGAAAAGGTCACCTCTAGTTACCCAGCAGTAGATAAGGCTGTGGGGGATATAAGACTTGTAGGCCTGCCATTTCCAGCGTTAGTGAATTACTCTGTGGGTGTCAATCATGAACACCCACTGTTGATCGAAGCACTCCACTCAGAACTCTGACCTATACCCCTCTGTGTGGGAAGTTTCAGAAGGATGAAGGACCAGTAGGATGTAAATATAGTACAATTGCAACCACCAACCCGACAATGACACTGCTTCCATGAGTAAGGGATCTTCAGTCATCATTAAAATCCTCTCATGTTCTCATACGCAGACTATGTAGCATCTGCTTTTAACTGTCAGTCTTAATGATGGCGTAATTAGCTAAGCTTACAGTGGCTGATTGTGTGCATGTTTGAAATATTGCGCTTCCCCATGGATGTGGGTGGGAGTTTGTTGGAGTGCACCCATGTGTATGTGTGTGTATCACAGGAGGCTGCTGAGGGGAGGACAGCTCCTAATAACGTCTGGAATGGAGCAAATGGAATGGCATAAAACGCATGGAAACCATGTATTTGATACCATTCCACTAATTTGGCTCCAGCCATTACCACAAGCCCGTCCTCCCCAATTAAGGTACCACCAACCTCCTGTGGTGTGTGTGTGTTTGAGCACAGCACCGAAGACAGACACGCACCCAGCAACTTTCTTGGATTTAATCCCTCACTAATAGTGGGGGGAGGGGGAACAATACAGCATCTCCCCAAGGATGTCGGTTTCTCCCACTCGTCTCACAGCTGTTTCTGAGTGCTCCCTGTGTAGACACTCAAGGAAGCCCAGCACATTCCCCCCTCCCCATCCTTCCTCACTACCCTCTTCCTGCCATTGTCACCGTGACAAGCCTGGTCTGCGTCAAGAGGTAAAATTAGATGTGTGTGTGCAGAGTATGGACCTTCCTGGACTGCATTTTTGCGTTACTGAGCTGCGCGTGTGTGCGTTGTGCGCGTGCAGCCGTTAATGAAAGAAAAGAGGAGAGAGGAAATGTCGATGCGTTGGAGAGAAGTTATTTCCTCGCAATGCAGGTCATTGTGTATCTCCATAGACCGGCTTGCTAAGGCTACCTCATGGAAATACTTGGACTTTTCAGAAGGTTTTGTACTCTTTACCGGACATTGGAGTGAGTCAAAGTTTCAGACCTAAATAGAGAATAGAGATCATATCCAGATCAAATCTCTCCAAAAAGGTAAATACCATAGTTTATCATTCTTGTTTCTCCAATCTTTTTGGATACCATGTTTTTTCACTCATACCAGTACTGTAGCCGTATAAGAACATTAGTAACAAACATGGTTGCTGTATGTCTTTTACAGAGGCATTTAACTGAGCCTAATCTTGGTGTGCTTGTGCCACTCCTGATGCCTTGTGAAAGAGGGCATTAGCCCATGAGACTGGTTTTGAGAGGACACCCTTTGAGATAATGACAATTGCCATGTGTATGTCTAAATTAGGGGTATTCACAGGTCCACCAATACAGGAATACCCGAGACCCGATCTGGGACATGAGCGGGTCCGGATCCAATATTCTAAATAATGTCACGAGTCTGGGCCAGATCATATATGATTATCATGGGTCTGAGTTGTTTCTTTAACTGACTTGTCTGGAAGAGCTCGTACAGAGCCGAACATGACTGCTGCAGTAGAGAGAGCAACATTTTATTTTTGATGCTGCTGCTCTTGCTTTTCATGAAAATGGAGCGTGGCGCGTGTAGCTTGTTGTTGGCCAATCATAAGTCATCAAAGCGGCAATAGGCTACAGTCATAGAGCCTCGCTGCGTGTGTGGCAAAAGTTAGGAGATATCTAATCAATGGAAGATGGAATTCAAATGATGGAATTAAAAGTTAAAGGAGAAGGAAAGGCTACAACGACCAAGACACAACAGGTAGGCTGCTACTTAATAGTCTGAATGGGGTTGTCATTTGTAACTGTAGGATGAGAAAGAGCTGCATTGCAGCCTCAATTAGCCAAGCTTCCTAACGTTAGTCTACTATAGTGCAAGTCGGCTTGTTGGTTGCTTACAGTGCTTACGTGCTTCTACACCTGCATTGCTTGCTGTTTGGGGTTTTAGGCTGGGTTTCTGTACAGCACTTTGAGATATCAGCTGATGTACGAAGGGCTATATAAATAAATTTGATTTGATTTACAGCACGGCCCCTCCCCCACCTGCAAGAGTGGCACCTCTCTTTCCCCACTCTCGTGCTTTATCAGTGCCGATTTAATAAAGTGGCTTAAAATATTTTCAGCTGTTTCCATCACTCAGATCGGACCGGGCCTGGATCTGACCAGGTCTATTCGGAAAGGGTCAAGCTGTCCTCGGGTCCGTTTGGAACGGGTCTCTAAATTTTCGGAACGGGTCCAACTTTCTTCATTTTTATTTTTATTTATATATGATGGCACTTTGTCATCAGTTTATCTGAGAGATTAATTATGTTTGTGTTATTACGCCCACTCTATTGGTGTCCATTAGACATTTTATGGAGAAACATCAAACGCAACCCAAGGAGAAGGCGTGACATGCCGCAGGATACAGCCCTAATTTATGATGTTACACCATTACATTATTAATCCCTCATGCAGGGTAGATACCCTAAGGGCCACTAAAATTGCTTTAATTTTTATGCATGATACTTTATTATTACGTGAATGATTTAGACAAGCAGCAGGATACTCCCACTGTGTGTCCTCTCAAGCTTAGAGGAATTCTCATTGTGTGTCCCTCTTAAACTTGAATCTTTCCAACTCCCTAACCACTGTACTCTGCTGTCCTCTACACACGACTCACCACTCCTTGAGTGATGTGCAATAGGACCTCAGGGACTTAATTGGACCGACATGGTATTAATTTTCCTTAAAGGTTACCATTGGTAGCTCATAAAAACATTCAATTGACAAACACCTTGACCTACCTTCCTCCTCAATTACATGCTTTCAGATGCCTGTACTGCGGTTCTCGAGCATCAGTTTTCATTTTATTTTGTCGGGGGAAAGCTTCTACTACCTCTCCCCATGTATCACGGCCGGCTGTGTCAGGCTCTATAGAACAGTGTGCAGTAACAGGGCAAGGTGCACCGGAGGAGGTTTACCAGGTAACTGCAATGCCTGCTGGGTTGTGGACGGATTGATAGTCGTTGACAGCTCCCCTGGCTTTGCAGCGCTAGCCGCTGCTGTGTCATCCTACACTACAGAATGGGCTGTGGGACGCTGGGCTGTTTGTCTCCATTTCAGATCACTGGTGAGGAGACGCATCTGATACTGCTGTGTCTCCGGGGCTAAAAATATCCCTGCTTTGTCTGACCAATCAGAGTTTCTGAAAGGGCTGAACGGTGAGGTCTCGTTGGACAGGACATTGTCCCTCCCGTGGCGCTTTCTGACTAACCACTGTCTGTCCCCACAGCATGGAACTATGGGAGCTCAGCTGAATCTAAAACAACTGAATCTGAGTTTTAATTCCCTCATTATTACGACCTACAGAACATTTGTTTGGCATTTTGTTTTTCTTTCAACCCCTCGTCTGCTTTAAAGTGACTTTTGAATGGTGAGCCAACCAGTTTTACCATTACTTACAATACATTCCTTACTTTTCATTGTGCTAAACTCATTCCATGCTTTTTATTTTTTAATTTAACTAGGCAAGTCAGTTACGAACAAATTCTTCTTTACAATGACGGCCGACTCCGGCCAAACCCGGACGATGCTGGGCCAATTGTGCGCCACCATATGGAACTCCCAATTGAACCCTGTACTAAAACATTGATCACAGTAAAGTAGTTCCTAGCCTCCTGCATGCTTGTTTGTGGTGTGGACCTTCTGTAATGTTCCCTTGCAGTTGGAGATGACTTTACCCGACTAGCGCCTGTTCCCAGAGCCTGTCAGACGGTGCACAGACAGTGTGACCGTAGGGGTTAGCGTCACACGCAGACGGAGACAGGGAGGAGGGACAGGTGTCAGGCCCCACTGCAGATTGATTGTCGGATCGGTCGAAGACACACACGTCCATGGTCTTACAGGATCCCCCTTTCCGTTACACACACATGCACGTACACATACACACACACACACACACACACACACACACACACACACCACCCCTACTGACGTGAGTCACACTGACACTCAGCCTGTAAAGGTCAGAAGAGTACATATGTCCTCTTTAGAACATCCCTGTGAATCCATGCTTTTGGTATTGCCAGACAGTGTCAACTGCTCATTTCAAAGAGGATATTTCTTCGATGCTTGGTGCTGTGATATCAATGTCCCAGAAGTGGTGCATGTCCTAATATGATTATTTTTAAGCATTGCAGCTGTACACGTCAGCTGATGATTGTTTCTTAGCATCAATACAAGTCGTTTCTGAAGGCAATGCAACAGAGAGTTAGGACATGGAGGGATCAAGCTTGTCTAAGGAAAGATGAGAGAGGGAAAGAAGAGAGAGAGGGACACAAGTAAATGAGGAGAGAAGACCAAGGGGACATGTGAGATAAAGGAGTGTTCGGGAGTAGGGTGGGTCAAGTTGTGCTTGAGGCTATGAGATCGGCGGGCACAGCTATCACAGCCACTCCCACAGTAGGCAATCAACAGACTGAAGCGGTCCACTGCAGGTACTCCATCACACACATCCCCGCCCACCCATGACGCAAAGAGCCAAGCTTGAGAGACACAGCACTGTATCGACTGACTACTTGCTCATGCAGTTAACCAAAGCCTCAAATACCAACACTAGCGCAAGCTGAACACCCAACACAGTCAGCCAACGGTTGCACACTAAGTCACCCAAGTACAACACCAACAAAACCAAACCAATGTTTTATCAAGGAATTCAAAGTGCCAATCAAGCAGCTTTCACAGCTGAGTAGCCCCGCCCACTAGACAGCAAGCATTGGATGGATCAAGGGTAAAAGGGCTACATGCTCGTTATCTGCTACTAAGGTCTCATTGATCGCCTAGTCCAATAATCAATGTGCTTCACGCAGGAGTGGCTGAGTTGACGTGTCTGTCTGGCAGATCCAGCCAACAATTTTTAAACTGTAACAATTAGACAATATTGATGTAAGGGGGCTTGTCTTGAACTAGACTTGAGCTGAAACGTCTGCCCTTTGCGTCAGAAAAGGGACAAGAGGAAACAGATTCTGCTCTAATCTCATGTTGATGCATCTGTTAAATGACAGATGTTTAATCCTTGAGTTATTCTTCTAGGCATTTTAATTGTTTTCTGTCATGTTTCACTTGAATGGGAGAAATGAAGTATATTAAAGGATCAACACAATACCTCTTCACTTCATCAGTAGGGGACAGATACAGCATGGTCAATGGAAAAGCAGTAAAACGCAGTAAAAAATATCTTACAGTAACCACCGCACAGCATTCTCCTGGAGGATTTGGGATGCACCCTGTCTTGCCAGGCAATTCTGACAGGCGTCGTCTTCAGGCTTTGTGTAAAGTGTGGTGAATTTAGGTGTCAATCACAACCCACGCTCTCTGTTTTCCGGCGTATTATTTTCTTAGTGATTGTGACAGGCGTAGCAGGACGTGATGCGCTGCTAGCTTCACTTTACTGTTAATTAGCAGCACCACACAACACGGCAGCAGTCAATCATATTATTACTGTCTGCAGGGTCACACAAGGACAGATTTTTTACAATTTTATTTCATCTTTATTTAAACCCTCCCCTAACCCGGACGACGCTGGGTCAATTGTGCGCTGCCCTATGGGACACCCGATCACGGCCGGTTGTGATACAGCCTGGGATCAAACCCGGGTCTGTAGTGAGGCCTCCAGCACTGCGGTGCAGTGCCTTAGACCGCTGTGCCACTCAGGTACGGTGGATATAGATATAGAGAGGGGGAGAGAGAGGAGAGATATTACAGTGTTTACAACAGGGACGCTGCCAAAGAGAGACGAGCTGCATCCCAATATCTCCGTCTTCACTGCTCGTCCCAATAACTCTAAAGGCACATAAGGCATGTGTGACAGCTATGCAATGACTAGATGTTAGGCATATCAGATTGATATAGGGCTAGCACTTTGTGTGTGTGTGATTTTTTTTTGTGCATGCGTGTGTGTGCACCCTTGAGCTATCCATCAGACAACCAGATCTGTCTTCAACTATATGTCCCATTATTGGTGTTGACAGTTTGCCTGCAGCCAGTTATAGGATCATTTTCCATTCTGTGCCATGCAGTCAGTCAGTCCGTTATCTTTGTTGCTGACCATAATACTATTTGAAGTCTATGCGAGCTGTACCTTTTGTCAATGATGAATCAGACCCATGTGCGCTCTCACACACACACATACACAAACAAATGCACACACAGGACCTTGGTCACAGCTGCTCTGATGAATGGTCGTCGTCAGAGGGCAGGCTTGGCTAGTGAGTAATGGGGACGATGGAGGTGTTGTTGAACTTCCCGTAACTCTCCTTTCTACTGCAGGCAGGTGCTGCTGTGGTTTTTACTGAGTGGAGGCACTCAAGTAAATGAGTAAGATACTCATTCCGGGTGTGTGTGGGTGGTTATGAGAGCTGAGCTGGCAGAGTCAGCGTGTGGAGCCGACCACACACAAACTGTGACACACGCACACACACTAAACAGGTGCCCACTCACTATGCTGCTGTGCTCCATGTCACTCCTACACAAATTGCTATTGGCAGGTGTACAGTTGAAGTCTGAAGTTTACATACACCTTAGCAAAATACATTTAATCTCTGTTTTTCTTCCTAGGTTTTGGCCTTTCTAAGGAGTTTTTCCTAGCCACCGTGCTTCTACACCTGCATTGCTTGCTGTTTGGGGTTTTAGGCTGGGTTTCTGTAAAGCACTTTGAGATATCAGCTGATGTACAAAGGGCTATATAAATAAATTTGATTTGATTTTCACAATTCCTGACATTTAATCCTAGTAAAAATGACCTGTTTTAGGTCAGTTAGGATCACCACTTTATTTTAAGAATGTGAAATGTCAGAATAATAGTAGAGTGATTTATTTCAGCTTTTATTTCTTTCCATTACATTCCCAGTGGGTCAGAAGTTTACATACACTCAATTAGTCATTTGTAGCATTGCCTTTAAATTAAAAAAAATAAAGTTTAATTTGGGTCAAATGTTTCGGGTAGCCTTCCACAAGCTTCCCACAACAAGTGGGAAACATTTCTCCCTTGCTTTCACACGCTTTTTCAGTTCTGCCTACACATTTTCTATAGGTTTGAGGTCAGGGCTTTGTGATGGCCACTCCAATACCTTGACTTTGTTGTCCTTGCTACAACTTTGGAAGTATGCTTGGTCATTGTCCATTTGGAAGACCCAATTTGCGACCAAGTGCACTGATGTCTTGAGATGTTTCTTCAATATATCCACATCATTTTCCTCCCTTATGATGCCGTCTATTTTGTGAAGTGCACCAATATTCCCAAGTAAGAAGTTTTAGGTTGTAGTTATTATAGGACTATTTCCCTCTATACCATTTGTATTTCATTAACCTTTGACTATTGGATGTTCTTATAGGCACTTTAGTATTGCCAGTGTAACAGTATAGCTTCCGTCCCTCTCCTCGCTCCTCCCTGGGCTCGAACCAGCAACACAACGACAACAGCCACCACATCGAAGCATCGTTACCCATACAGAGCAAGGGAAACAACCAGCCCAAGGCTCAGAGCGAGTGAAGTTTGAAACGCTATTAGCGCGCGCTAACTAGCCAGCCAATTCACTTCGGTTACACCAGCCTCATCTCAGGAGTTGATAGGTTTGAAGTCATAAACAGCGCAATGCTTGACGCGCAACGAAGAGCTGCTGGCAAAATGCACGAATGTGCTGTTTGAATGAATGTTTACGCGCCAGCTTCTGCCTACCACCGCTCAGTGAGATACTTCGATACTTGTATGCTCAGTCAGATTATATGCAACACAGGACACGCTAGATAATATCAAGTAATATCATCAACCATGTGTAGTTAACTA